>NW_008708676.1:172420-174874 GCF_000327385.1 Lottia gigantea | reverse complement strand
ATAACACTAACATACTAAATACTACTGAAAACAACCTTATATACTAACACATAACACTAACTTACTAAATACTACTGAAAATAACCTTATATACTAACACATAACACTAACTTACTAGATACTACTGAAAACAACCTTATATACTAACACATAACACTAACTTACTAAATACTACTGAAAACAACCTTATATACTAACACATAACACTAACTTACTAGATACTACTGAAAACAACCTTATATACTAACACATAACACTAACATACTAAATACTACTGAAAACAACCTTATATACTAACACATAACACTAACTTACTAGATACTACTGAAAACAACCTTATATACTAACACATAACACTAACTTACTAAATACTACTGAAAACAACCTTATATACTAACACATAACACTAACTTACTAGATACTACTGAAAACAACCTTATATACTAACACATAACACTAACTTACTAAATACTACTGAAAACAACCTTATATACTAACACATAACACTAACTTACTAAATACTACTGAAAACAACCTTATATACTAACACATAACTACTAACTTACTAGATACTACTGAAAACAACCTTATATACTAACACATAACACTAACTTACTAAATACTACTGAAAACAATATTAAACACAATTCTTACCTTATGTACTAAAACAGTTCCACATAATCCTCGTCTACCAGCCGTTTTATCTGTGGACGTCAAGGCACAATCTTCTCCTACAACCACCATTTCTACCTTCATTCCTTCACTCTTCGCTCTCTCTACGGCTAGACCGAAATTCAGTCTATCTCCTGTATAGTTCTTAATAATCACCAATACACCAGCTGGAGAGGGAAAATTATACCAGTTCTAAAGTTTGAGGTTAATTTTAATTTGTATTATTTCAGATCCAATAAAAGAACTTAAATGATAACCTTGCCATGTATTCTCGAAAAGATCTTTGCTCTAGCATGTCCTAGGTTCTTATCTTCTAACATTGATTCTAGGATATCCTAGGTTCTTATCTTCTAACATTGATTCTAGGATATCCTAGGTTCTTATCTTCTAACATTGATTCTAGGATGTCCTAGGTTCTTATCTTCTAACATTGATTCTAGGATATGCTAGGTTCTTATCTTCTAACATTGATTCTAGGATATCCTAGGTTCTTATCTTCTAACATTGATTCTAGGATATGCTAGGTTCTTATCTTCTAACATTGATTCTAGGATATCCTAGGTTCTTATCTTCTAACATTGATTCTAGAATGTCCTAGGTTCTTATCTTCTAACATTGATTCTAGGATATCCTAGAAAACTAACTAGACTATCTAGACCACAACTTTTCAATTTCTCAATGAAGTATTTCCATTCTAGACCTGTATTTCAAATGATATGTTCAGTAATTAGTTCGCAATTGAAGAGTCTTTGAATGAAAGGTGATTAATTTGGATGTGATTTGAAACTGAAATAAAAATATTTTGATAAATAAACCATTGTTTAATAATAAACCAAAGTCATGGTGGTCATTAATACTCAATCTCTGGACAGTTAAAAATCTTTACATGTAGTCTTTATCTTGCCTAAAATCTTGCTTAATTATAATACTGAATATATTCTGATAATTGTATCAATTCTAACAAGTCATGGTGGTCATAAATACTCAATCTCTGGACAGTTAAAAAACTAAACTCTAATCTAATAAACTTAATTTCAACTTCAAATCCATGTCACATATACTTCTATAATTCTCTTTACGATGTACAAAATGTTTTTATTAGAATATATTTTTTATTAAATCTGTAGAGTCAGTGATAATCAACCAACCTTCCCAATCTAATCAGGTTCTGAGATTCCATCTTAAAGCTGAGATTCAATACGTATCTTGATAGGAGTATTTTATATTTATCAAATCTATAGAAACGTATATATTACTAAGTACCAACTTTCAAACCAAACACAAACTGAACGTCATTTAAAGTGGTGACTTGTTTGACAGATTTTACTACTGGTAAAATATTATTTCTCCTCTTAGTTACCCTTGTCTTATACCTTGACTGCAATAGCTGAATTTCTTGTATCACGGAAGTTCAATGATTTGATTGTATAATACACTAGTGAATACAGCCAATCAGTGGCCTCTACAGAAAGTCTGTAAACATAAGGCCATAATATTTACATTCTGTCTGTCAAGGCCTTTGATTGGCTGTATTTACTTGCATACAATCCAATCTAATAGCTTCATTATTAAACCTCTGTGAAACAAGAAAGGTGGCTGGCTATTACAGTCAAGGTATAAGACTAAGTTTATAATAGCTTGACATTGTGAAAATGAAGTTTATAATAGCTTGACATTGTGAAGATGAAGTTTATAATAGCTTGACATTGTGAAGATGAAGTTTGTAATAGCTTGACATTGTGAGGATGAAGTTGGTAATAGCTTGACATTGTGAAGATGAAG
>NW_008708676.1:161296-162602 GCF_000327385.1 Lottia gigantea | reverse complement strand
GTATTTTTTTAGTTTTATTTTGATTCACGTTTGCATATTCTGATTGAGATCCAAACTTCAGCTGTTTGCGTAACCTTCTCTTTCAGTTTTTTTTTTTTTGAAGCAGATTTTTAAATATCTGTATCTCGTGGTTTTGTAATGGATATCCAAATGAACTGATGTGTTTTTTCTAACTTTAGTTTACATCTGACTAAATATTATTCCATAAAGAATATAATATGAAAGTTATAAAAGGCTGTGAATTTAATACAAATCATGGAAGTTTACAGAACCCATATTTAACAAGTTGTATTCAATGTGCGTTTTCTGATCAGTATTATTGTTTTAAGTTTTTCGTGGAGTCCACTGAAAACTATTATATCATCTTATAACCAAATTACAGATTAACAAAATGTGTTGGTTAATAACAATAGGTTATCCCTTCAGATTCAATCGCATCTGTTGTACATTGTGAATTTTAGATACATGTCCTCTACCATACCAATGAAGGTTTTCCTCAAATGCCAAGCAATTTTGAAGCCCCCGTAACAATACTAATAGGAAAACATACGTTCAAACATCCCAGCATTTATCTTGGCATCATAATCTGAACAGTTAAATTCGCGACTGACGTAGAAAGAATTGATATCCGAGAGGAAAAGAATGGTAACACCAGCATTTTGGTGTCATTAAAACGAATTGTATTCTTCTTTTGAACCACTGTTAATTTTTGATTACGTGCTCAAATTGCCATTCTAACTACTTTGGCTTAATATCTTTATTATTAACTATAATATTCATCATGCAATATAATGGTCGAACCGCACCACGTCTAGTGCACCGCACCTTTCAATATTGCACTCGGGGCTTGGCGTAGTGATACCACTTGTGTACGTATTTAATATTGCTAAAAATATTGCTGAGTGTATCACAACGCCAAACCCCGAGTGCAATATTGAAAACCTATAGACACGTGTGCGTTCGACTTTTATTACATACTATTTCGTTTACTGATTGAAAACCTGCCAAAAATAAATTAGATTCACAGTTATCATTGGACAAAATTTGATCCACGGCCAATCAAAGCTAATTTTGCACACGTCGTTCGACTTATCATTGACAACAGTAAACAAGAATTGCAAATGGCGGCATCTTGACATTTCTTGTCCGCTGTCCGGTGCAGGATAATTAATACAGAAAAATTAGAAGAAGTGAAAACACGAGCTACGGGTCTGGACACGGTGCGGACACGTTTCGCTTCTACTATTTTCACTATCGATAATCCAAACTATGATACACCGGACACCGTACCTCGTCTATTCTGGGC
>NW_008708676.1:159372-160784 GCF_000327385.1 Lottia gigantea | reverse complement strand
TATTGTCCTTAATATTCAATCAAAATATAGTCTACTCTTATATTGTCCTTAATATTCAATCAAAATATAGTCTACTCTTATATTGTCCTTAATATTCAATCAAAATATAGTCTACTCTTATATTGTCCTTAATATTCAATTCATCATAATGCAAGATACTCTTACATTGATCTTCAAAACCTCTACAATAAAGTCAATTTCTCTTATGTATTACATAATTATATAAGCATTGGAATATAAAAAATATGCTCTCAAGCTTCTGAGTTTGAGTCATGTTGTCTTAAAGATACAGGTGTGGCATTTTGGGGAGTTGATTTGGAAATAGTCTTAAGAACTACTATCTACTAAAACTGTACGAAAATCGCATAATACCTTCATTTAAAGTCTTGTAGATATAATCTCTGACACCAAGACACCTTCCGTCGCAGCTGTGCGTAGACGAAGTGAGATAAGATGATTGAGTCTACTGTATACATAACGTCATTGTTCAGACGACTCGACGAGATCACATTCATACATAGATAATCGTTGATATACTTTTACGGTAAGCTGCGGAAATGATTACTGATTAGATTAGCGGAAAAATGTCCACGAGTCCAAGCTATGATTTACTCCCGGAGATCTCGCTTCTGTCCCTTTAAGGCAATGATAACTTTTTCGGAAAGGATGGAGAAACATTTAATTCAAAAGCATTCAAGGATTTCAAAAAATTACATGCAAATTGTATGAATTGGCATGAGATGTGCATTGAATGATGTTAAAGAACTGAACACAGTCATTACATTGTATTAAAATACTCAGTTGATAACTTGGTACTCGTGATGTTTCTAAAAGTCCTGAAGACAATACAATTTAAACTAATGCATTATGTATACATGTACCGGTACGTACAAACTAATAAATACTCGTTAAAAATTCCCTTATTAATGCTAGTGATTTTGTGCGACTCTACAAAATCTTATAAGTTATATAAATTGTTCATTGATTACGGAGTTTCTCATGGAAAATTTAGATGAGAGGAAAAATTTTGTTAAGTAGATAAATATTTTACAATAGGTTAGATGAAAGTCCTATTATTGATGAGCAACAACCCGAGAATTTTTAATTTAATTTCTAAACAGGAAGTACAAAAATTGATTGTTAAACAGACATTTGAGGGAACAAGTTCTCTCTTTGTTTTGTCTCCAGGCTATAGACTTTTAGCCGATCTAGAAACCCCGAATCGACTTCACAAAAGTGATATAGATTATTCCGTTTTTTATTTTGTTATTTTCCTCTTACAAATCTGTTTTGTAAGCGGGAAAATAGAAGCCAAGAAATACAATATTTTGGAAGAAAAACTTTATACAGGAAACAAACAACACGTTTGCCTATAGTCGATATACATTAATCAAAATTGATGGCCAATCACT
>NW_008708676.1:157514-159322 GCF_000327385.1 Lottia gigantea | reverse complement strand
GCTGGAAGCGGACGTTAACTTTTCATCTACCAACAACTACCTAGTCTGTGATATCAGTTAGCTGAAAGAGAACATTAACTTGTCATCTACCAACAACTACCTAGTCTGTGATATCAGTTAGCTGGAAGTGGATGTTAACTTGTCATCTACCAACAACTACCTAGTCTGTGATATCAGTTAGCTGGAAGAGAACGTTAACTTTTCATCTACCTACACCTACCTAGTCTGTAATATCAGTTAGCTGTAAGCAGGACGTTAACTTGTCATCTACCAACAACTACCTAGTCTGTGATATCAATCAGCTGAAAGAGAACGTTAACTTGTCATCTACCAACAACTACCTAGTCTGTGATATCAGTTAGCTGGAAGTGGATGTTAACTTGTCATCTACCAACAACTACCTAGCCTGTGATATCAGTTAGCTGAAAGTGAACGTTAACTTGTCATCTACCAACAACAACCTAGTCTGTGATATCAGTTAGCTGAAAGAGAACCTTAACTTGTCATCTACCAACAACTACCTAGTCTGTGATATCGGTTAGCTGAAAGAGAACGTTAACTTGTCATCTACCTACAACTACCTAGTCTGTGATATCAGTTAGCTGGAAGAGAACGTTATCTTGTCATCTACCTACAACTACCTAGTCTGTGATATCAGTTAGCTGGAAGTGAACGTTATCTTGTCATCTACCTACAACTACCTAGTCTGTGATATCAGTTAGCTGAAAGTGAACGTTAACTTGTCATCTACCTACAACTACCTACTATGTGATATCAGTTAGCTGGAAGTGGACGTTAACTTGTCATCTACCAACAACTACCTAGTCTGTGATATCAGTTAGCTGGAAGTGAACGTTATCTTGTCATCTACCTACAACTACCTAGTCTGTGATATCAGTTAGCTGAAAGTGAACGTTATCTTGTCATCTACCTACAACTACCGAGTCTGTGATATCAGTTAACTGAAAGTGAACGTTAACTTGTCATCTACCTACAACTACCTACTATGTGATATCAGTTAACTGGAAGTGGATGTTAACTTGTCATCTACCAACAACTACCTAGTCTGTGATATCAGTTAGCTGGAAGTGAACGTTATCTTGTCATCTACCTACAACTACCTAGTCTGTGATATCTGTTAGCTGAAAGTGAACGTTAACTTTTTATCTACCAACAACTACCTAGTCTGTGATATCTGTTAGCTGAAAGCGAACGTTAACTTGTCATCTACCTACAACTACCTACTATGTGATATCAGTTAGCTGGAAGTGGATGTTAATTTGTCATCTACCAACAACTACCTAGTCTGTGATATCAATTAGCTGGAAGCGGACGATGACTTGACATCTACCTACAACTACCTAGTCTGTGATATCAGTTAGCTGAAAGCGAACGTTAACTTGTCATTTACCTACAACTACCTAGTCTGTGATATCAGTTAGCTGGAAGCAGACGTTAACTTGTCATCTACCAACAACAACCTAGTCTGTGATATCAGTTAGCTGGAAGCAGACGTTAACTTGTCATATACCAACAACTACCTAGTCTGTGATATCAGCTGGAAGCAGACGTTAACTTGTCATCTACCAACAACTACCTAGTCTGTGAGATCAGTTAGCTGACAAAGAACGTTAACATGTCATCTACCAACAACTACCTAGCTCTGTGATATCAGTTAGCTGGAAGCGGACGTTAACTTTTCATCTACCAACAACTACCTAGTCTGTGATATCAGTTAGCTGAAAGAGAACATTAACTTGTCATCTACCAACAACTACCTAGTCTGTGATATCAGTTAGCTGGAAGTG
>NW_008708676.1:141691-154763 GCF_000327385.1 Lottia gigantea | reverse complement strand
TTATCTTGTCATCTACCTACAACTACCTAGTCTGTGATATCAGTTAGCTGGAAGTGAACGTTATCTTGTCATCTACCTACAACTACCTAGTCTGTGATATCAGTTAGCTGAAAGTGAACGTTAACTTGTCATCTACCTACAACTACCTACTATGTGATATCAGTTAGCTGGAAGTGGATGTTAACTTGTCATCTACCAACAACTACCTAGTCTGTGATATCAGTTAGCTGGAAGTGAACGTTATCTTGTCATCTACCTACAACTACCTAGTCTGTGATATCAGTTAGCTGAAAGTGAACGTTAACTTGTCATCTACCTACAACTACCTACTATGTGATATCAGTTAACTGAAAGCGAACGTTAACTTGTCATCTACCAACAACTACCTATTCTGTGATATCAGTTAGCTGAAAGTGAACGTTAACTTGTCATCTACCTACAACTACCTACTATGTGATATCAGTTAGCTGAAAGTGAACGTTATCTTGTCATCTACCTACAACTACCTAGTCTGTGATATCAGTTAGCTGAAAGTGAACGTTATCTTGTCATCTACCTACAACTACCTAGTCTGTGATATCAGTTAACTGAAAGTGAACGTTAACTTGTCATCTACCTACAACTACCTACTATGTGATATCAGTTAACTGGAAGTGGATGTTAACTTGTCATCTACCAACAACTACCTAGTCTGTGATATCAGTTAGCTGGAAGTGAACGTTATCTTGTCATCTACCTACAACTACCTAGTCTGTGATATCTGTTAGCTGAAAGTGAACGTTAACTTTTTATCTACCAACAACTACCTAGTCTGTGATATCTGTTAGCTGAAAGCGAACGTTAACTTGTCATCTACCTACAACTACCTACTATGTGATATCAGTTAGCTGGAAGTGGATGTTAATTTGTCATCTACCAACAACTACCTAGTCTGTGATATCAATTAGCTGGAAGCGGACGATGACTTGACATCTACCTACAACTACCTAGTCTGTGATATCAGTTAGCTGAAAGCGAACGTTAACTTGTCATTTACCTACAACTACCTAGTCTGTGATATCAGTTAGCTGGAAGAGAACGTTAACTTGTCATCTACCAACAACTACCTAGTCTGTGATATCACCATCCGCTGTAAGTAATCGTAAACTTGTCATCATCCAACTAACCAGAGTTTGACACCTTAAAAACAATATATGTTTAATTCGGCGAGTATTTGTCTTTCTCAAATAGATTAACTAATATTTCCACAAGGGCCTACAAGATCCTCTAACCTCGTCTTATCGTTCTATGTATTTCGCATTGCTTTTATTTATTGTTTTGTATCCTTGTTATTTTATTGGTGAATCAACCACGATGGTTCGTAATGTTCTTATTTAGAATTGTCAGTACGAACATGAATCTCTGTATGAAGCTACAGTTGGAATATCTTGTATATATTTATATTATTTATCGAAAGGTATATTTTGATATTGACGGTATTTTAGAACCAATAATTTAGACTGGAGAAAATTTTGACAGCGTAACGACAGTGATCCGAATTAATATAATAAAAACACGGTAGAATCGGTTTAAGTCGGTCTGAATATGGTGTAAAAACAAACTCTTTACAACTATTTAGTATCAGGGTAAGACTATTACATACTAAGCCTGATCGATGGGGGTGATATTACCCTCCCACAGGCAGCCAATACCAGGTTGCAATTAGAGAGTGAGGTAGGCCTACCACATGTATGTTTACTCTAAACACCACTTTGCTTATAAATGCCATTTTTTGCTTATGAGAAAAGATCACACTATGGAGTGTAAACAGGGCGTCATGTGACACCCCCTCCCACAGGCAGTAAATATCTTGATACTATAAGAGATGGGGGGGGGGGGGGGGGGGAGAAACTGTTTAGTCTGTTCCACTGTGCAGTGTGCAATGAGGGAAATTTTGTCAGGACGGCCTCGAGTTCGATGTGTTGGTGTTTCCGGTCGGTGTGTTTAGTTTTTCAAGGCTAGCTACATCAGGAAATACACGATTAAAAACTTCTCTACAGAAACTAACTATTCAAATAAATCTCCTTTAAGAATATAAAAATAAAACCACTAATCCCAGGCGACTCGTTATTTACCAAAACTAGAAAACAGAACAATATAAAATCCCAGGTCGACCTTTCTAGATTAATCTTATACACTATACAATAAACAACAAATCAACGTTATCAAAATTCATCGTAACTGAAAACGAGTTTTTGTATATTTTACAGATATTACCATATCTCTGAATGATTCACGATTATAAAATTTATACTAATTATTAATTTCTTGTATTGTTTTATTTTGTATCAATGTTTGGCTACATGGACTGAATGTTACACAGGTTCAATGTTACACAGGTTCAATGTTACACAGGTTCAATGTTACACAGGTTCAATGTTACACAGGTTCAATGTTACACAGGTTCAATGTTACACAGGTTCAATGTTACACAGGTTCAATGTTACACAGGTTCAATATTACACAGGTTCAATGTTACACAGGTTCAATGTTACACAGGTTCAATGTTACACAGGTTCAATTTTAATAAAAAGAAAACGACGGAATCTAAGACTGTCAATACGCGAATAGACGAGTTACGGTGTCCGGTGTGGTGCACGGTGCGGGATACACGGTACATTAGAAAATACAAATACAAATCACCGTGTCCGGACCCTACCTCGTGTGTTCACTTCTATTATTTGAATTTGTATCGATAACCCACATCGGACACCACACCGAACACCACACCGGACACCGTAACTCGTCTATTCGCGGCTTCAGACAGCAAAAACATTAAAAACCCACATTTCGGAAACCGGAAGACGAAAGAACCGACCTACAGACTTGAAATTGTGTTTTAAAACAAACAGGAATAAAAGGTTAAATTCTAGAAATATAGTTTTCTATTGTCTCTGAATCAATTAAAGTTATATTTTAAACTTGAACGTGATCGACACACAGACTTATGACAAACTAACATCAAATAATACCAGTTACTCAATATTAACTATATAATACAGTAAAAAACAGGTAGTTAAAATATCAATAATTCTACTCAAACTAGGAAATACAAGAGAACAATACGTCACAGTTTCTAGACTCGTGTGTCTTAAAATATATTTCTATACTATTTAAATTTAAGATAAAAACGAAGACGTAGTTCTTCTACTTTTAAACTCAGTCAATCGTTGGATGTTGAAAAACTCACGTTTTGGCCTACGACAAAAAATTGATTTTAAGATCGGTTTTACTAATTATATCATATTTTATCATATCTTAGCATAGATCTTTCCCAGAATATCATTACCCATTAACAGCTGGGTCGATTTTCGCGAATTCTGACCGAGCTTAGAACCCACGTTATTCTAACACTCTAACCGACTGTGTTACAACCCTTCTTATAACGGAGGAGGAGAAACAGTTTATTAAACCTAAATAGCCTGGTTTCATCGACATCAGAATAACTCAACACAACTCAGACCGCTCTGTAGGGTGCCTGTCTAACAATCATATTAATGAGACAACTGACTATTTTATTCTAAGATCTACGATAATGACAGGAAACAACCTACAGAATCCAACAATATCAGGCATTGTTACTTGATTCCTCTTATAATAGCATAATACTAGTTCCTTATAACCAGATAGTCCTACACAATGTACAGAGGACCGTCTATATCTCTAGGTCTATATCTCTAGGTCTATAGGTCTATATCTCTAGGTCTATATCTTGAGGTCTATATCTTGTCTGGACACGATTTATTTCTACAATGTATCGCTATATAAATAGATTATTTTATCATCTATGATGAAATTTGACTCAATATCTAACCATTGTCGTACATTCAAAATTACATTTTACCATTGTCAGAATTACATTTTACCATTGTCAGAATTACATTTTACATTTTACCATTGTAAGAATTACATTTTACCATTGTCAGAATTACATTTTACATTTTACCATTGTCAGAATTACATTTTACATTTTACCATTGTAAGAATTACATTTTATCATTGTCAGAATTACATTTTACATTTTACCATTGTAAGAATTACATTTTATCATTGTCAGAATTACATTTTACATTTTACCATTGTAAGAATTACATTTTACATTTTACCATTGTAAGAATTACATTTTACATTTTACCATTGTAAGAATTACATTTTACCATTGTCAGAATTACATTTTACATTTTACCATTGTAAGAATTACATTTTATCATTGTCAGAATTACATTTTACATTTTACCATTGTCAGAATTACATTTTACATTTTACCATTGTAAGAATTACATTTTACATTTTACCATTGTCAGAATTACATTTTACATTTTACCATTGTCAGAATTACATTTTACCATTGTCAGAATTACATTTTACATTTTACCATTGTAAGAATTACATTTTACATTTTACCATTGTCAGAATTACATTTTACATTTTACCATTGTCAGAATTACATTTTACATTTTACCATTGTCAGAATTACATTTTACATTTTACCATTGTCAGAATTACATTTTACCATTGTCAGAATTACATTTTACATTTTACCATTGTAAGAATTACATTTTACCATTGTCAGAATTACATTTTACATTTTACCATTGTCAGAATTACATTTTACATTTTACCATTGTAAGAATTACATTTTACCATTGTAAGAATTACATTTTACCATTGTCAGAATTACATTTTACCATTGTCAGAATTACATTTTACATTTTACCATTGTCAGAATTACATTTTACCATTGTCAGAATTACATTTTACCATTGTCAGAATTACATTTTACCATTGTCAGAATTACATTTTACATTTTACCATTGTAAGAATTACATTTTACCATTGTCAGAATTACATTTTACCATTGTCAGAATTACATTTTACCATTGTCAGAATTACACTTTACTATTGTCAGAATTACATTTTACCATTGTCAGAATTACATTTTACCATTGTCAGAATTACATTTTACATTTTACCATTGTCAGAATTACATTTTACCATTGTCAGAATTACATTTTACCATTGTCAGAATTACATTTTACATTTTACCATTGTAAGAATTACATTTTACCATTGTCAGAATTACATTTTACCATTGTCAGAATTACATTTTACATTTTACCATTGTCAGAATTACACTTTACCATTGTCAGAATTACACTTTACTATTGTCAGAATTACATTTTTGCCATTGTCAGAATTACACTTTACCATTGTCAGAATTACCAGTGATTGAATTTAACTCACAAATATTAAGGGACAGATTCACCATTTGTTTGATCAATCATACCTGAATCTTGGAAATAGGATTTTTTTTAAAACAAGACAGTGTTCACAACTCATTGTCAAAATTTGATTTGGGAAATCAATCCAGGTTTGAAAGTTAAAATGACGACTCATCTTTCGACTACGAAAATCGTGAAATGTAGCCTTTAAAAATCTCACTAAAAGAAAGATGATGTCGCTGTTCCGCCAAAATTTCTATGGTTTCATGTTGTTACGATCTTTACTAGCCCATTCAGAATAACAACTACTAGAACAGTAGGTTATAAAACAATATTTCATTAAATATCTATTTTTATATTAGTCGTCTAAATGATTTATTTTCTATACCTACAATCTATATATCTCAATTTCTCTGATACAATCTATATATCTCAATTTCTTTGATACAATCTATATATCTCAATTTCTTTGATACAATCTATATATCTCAATTTCTCTGATACAATCTATATATCTCAATTTCTCTGATACAATCTATATATCTCAATTTCTCTGATACAATCTATATATCTCAATTTCTTTGATACAATCTATATATCTCAATCTCTTTGATACAATCTATATATCTCAATCTCTGATACAATCTATATATCTCAATTTCTTTGATACAATCTATATATCTCAATCTCTGATACAATCTATATATCTCAATTTCTTTGATACAATCTATATATCTCAATTTCTTTGATACAATCTATATATCTCAATTTCTCTGATACAATCTATATATCTCAATTTCTTTGTTACAATCTATATATCTCAATTTTTTTGATACAATCTATATATCTCAATCTGATACAATCTATATATCTCAATTTCTTTGATACAATCTATATATCTCAATCTCTGATACAATCTATATATCTCAATCTCTGATACAATCTATATATCTCAATCTCTGATACAATCTATATATCTCAATTTCTCTGATACAATCTATATATCTCAATTTCTTTGATACAATCTATATATCTCAATTTCTTTGTTACAATTTTCAGAGTTGACGTTAACTTGTGTAATGGTTCAGGTTTATAAACAATCAAAACAAACAATGTATCATTTGGTGTCAATATACGTTCTGCTTTCATACATACAGGACAAAACATAACGATAGCAAATTAAAATCTTTATAACAGTAACACTGCAAGTATCAATTATCATTATTCCATATTTTAATCAGACGTCTAGGTTCCCTGCAATCCCATCTAGAACTTAACTGAATTATTTCATGACTATTGTTAATATAAAAAAATCCCTAATCAGACATCTGTGGTTCCTACAATTCTACTAAAACTAAGTGTTTTATTGAATAAATCTATTGTAAAAACTGCTAACAAACTTAACTTTATATCTGCAATAGTTAACCTCGGAAACGTTCGTGTTAGGGTGATATGAGAATAAAATACCTTTACAAAACCACGGGCCTAGGTCATAAAATTAGAATTATATTATTATATTTCTTGGTGCCGTTAAATTTAATTCAGTTAGTATTTTCAAATTAAATCTAAAAGCAATCATATATATATAAAAACAATAAACATTCTATACACAAAAAATTTCTTATTATTCCTACATGAAATTCTTTTTTGTTTTGTTTTGTTTTGTTTTGTTTTGTTTTGTTTTGTTCTGTTCAATTCAGATAACCATAAAAATCAAATTACGCCATTATAAAAAAACCACGTTAACAGTCTTGAAACTTCGCCATGTTCATACGTGATTAATTTAAAGGAACAGTAGGCAATGTTTCCTTATTAAAAACATTGTAAATTATGATAAAATAGTAAGACGTGCGAAGATTTCTAAAATAATTTCAAAATCATTCTAATTCTCTTTCTTATTCTCTTTCTAATTCTCTTTCTAATTCTCTTTCTTATTCTCTTTCTAATTCTCTTTCTAATTCTCTTTCTAATTCTCTTTCTAATTCTCTTTCTAATTCTCTTTCTAATTCTCTTTCTAATTTTCTTTCTAATTCTCTTTCTAATTCTCTTTCTAATTCTCTTTCTAATTATCTTTCTTATTCTCTTTCTTATTCTCTTTCTAATTCTCTTTCTAATTCTCTTTCTAATTCTCTTTCTTATTTTCTTTCTAATTCTCTTTCTAATTCTCTTTCTAATTCTCTTTCTAATTCTCTTTCTAATTCTCTTTCTAATTCTCTTTCTTATTCTCTTTCTAATTCTCTTTCTAATTCTCTTTCTAATTCTTAATCTTTATATTAGTTTCCAACTCTATACCTTTTTCTAGTTTGGCTGTTCTAAGAAGTTCATTGGCTGCTACTAATGTTTGAAAATGTATTGTTTTTGAATTTCTGGTTACAATCGTTAGTTCTTGGTTTATTTATTTTCATATATTCGAGTAATAATAACAGAATTCTTCTTTACTCTTTAAGATGATAAAATAATGAATTTATTAAAAACTGTCAGAGTATATATTAAACATCAGGTGAACTTACCTGGTATCATAATAATACAACAGAATATCGTTATAATCCAAAAAAACATTCATTAAACGCCATAATATTCCATTAGTCATTGAAAAATGCTGAATATTTTTAAGAAATTCTAAGTTAACTGTATTTAATGAGGATTCTGTTAGTTAAACACCAGGTAAATTCACTGATTAATAAAATACTTTTATTGTCAAAGTTTAAGTTTTATCTTCAATCTAAGAAATAGTATTCTTTTAAATAAATTCATCCGGTAAATTACTCAAGAATATTGACTTTTAGATAAAAAATAAATAAACAAAAAAAATACAGTCTCCCTTTTAAAACATTCACAGAATAAAAAAATGTAGAATAGTGACTTACCTTGCTTGGGTAACCTTCAATATCAAATTTCACCAAACCAAGTCCACAATCAACGAAACAGAAAGTTTATGAAGGCATGTAGTGAATCAGTCAGTTTACGGGTGATTTGACTAAAAGGAAGACAATCTTGCTTCTGAACCGTTTTTAAACTTAATTATTTTATCAGTGACTTGCAACCACGCAGAAATTATGATACACCGAATAAAAAAAACAAACTTGAAAGCTTTAGACGGTCTGTGTATAATTGCTTTTCTTTATGATGGATGACGTCGTCAATCATATTTTACTTGACCAATCAACTTAATCGCTTTTAATTGGCGCGAATGGCGTCGCTAAGGACGGCAGAAGTGAAGATATTGAAAGAGCGCGAGATAGTCAGAAGTAAATTATATGACAATGAGTTGTCTGTCTTGTAATAACCATCTATTACGTGAATCAAATTAGTTTCGTCCCTGATTTTTATTTCGTGAAAAGTGAATTAATATGTCACTATGGTGGGTTAATAACAACTTAAAGATATGGTGCCCTCAACAAATTAATTTTCTGATTGGTTGTAGAAGTCTAACTGATCAGAATATCTATCACTTCTGCCATTTTGTATTTCTATAATATTTAATATATTATTTAAAAAAGTGTGGCCTATATCTAGATCTATAGATACCCCATGTTAAGAATTCTCAAATAAACTGTAGATATTTTATTGTAAGGAATTGAGTTTTGGTTCAGGCTAATGTTATGACAGCCACCATATTTCTAACAACAAGATTTCCTATAAAAACACTCGGATTTGAATTCAAGTTTGTCACCCTTTTATTGTTGCTATCTTTCAAATAATATTTCAAACTAATATAATAATATGAAACCAAAATCACTTGTTACTGTCAAAATAAACTGGCAACATAATATAAAAATAGTGGTACGGGTACATGCCCAGATTCGGCCACCAAACGTTTTTTTTCTGTTGACATATTTATACTGGTGACTCCCTAGTCTTATAAAGAACTAATTGTATTGAATAGATGACACAGTAAACAGTTTTAAAATATATATATACTTAATACCAATTATCTAAAAAAACTTTCTAAATCTTGTTTTTATTATAACTGTACCAATTGTGAAATATCTTTCAGATTGTCGAGACGGTGTTAATTCTTTTAATCCACTTCTTTCAAAATTCAAAGGAAACGAAGAAATATAGTAGCCTACACGTGGGCATCTTCGCCAAGTCAAGCTATTACGAACTTCATACTATACCTTGACTACAATAGCTATTTTTCTTGTATTTCAGAAGTTTGTAAATGCAGCTGTTTGATTGTACATTAGTGAATACAGCCAATCAGAGGTCTGGACAGAAAGTCTGTAAAAAGTAAGTCATAATGTCAACAACCTTTCTGTCGAAGTCTCTGATTGGCTGTATTTGCTAGCGTAAAATACAATAAAATCACTGAATTCTGTGACACAAGAACAGTGGCTATTGCAGTCAAGGTCTAAGATAAAGTTAGTAATATATTGGCATTATGACAATGAAGGAAACGAAGAAATACTTTTATCAAATAGAAATATTCCTGATCTATTACCTCTTATCATTGAGTTCTTAAATATCTGTTTGCCCTCAAGTATTAGATTCGTCGAGGTATATGTTTTTATGTATTGGAGCTTTCCTGTAGTTGTTATACCGAAGCCTGATAAGACTTAGTGATTTTGTGTTGACTATAGAAATAATGTTTATAGTAGGTTGTAATGGATTAGAGATTAATTTGACAGATTTGATCAATGAATGGAAATTATTGAATTTAATTTATTTCAATTTCCTTGTTGGTGAAAATTATCGCCTCCATTATTCAATATCAAGGTTGATAAACGTGTTGTTTTTTACATTAATGTCGACTTTGACAATATCCAGTCGTTTGACAAATATAAACAAACACGAAAATACAGAACAGTCGCCTGAAAGAAAGAGTTCACGTAATGGTGTAAAACAGATATCATTAAGTGAAATTTGGAAGAAAAATTCTACAACTCACTGATTTATTCTGGTTTATTTCCGATGAGGTTTACTATTATATGATATCTTCTCGTTTGTTCTGTGATAAGACAAGATAAGATCAGGCGTGTGAACTTTATAGAGACAACATTACTACAAAACTGTTGTGGTTATGGTTTCTGAGCTTGATGTCCCATGAGGCGATGACATCTATTGAGTATGTAGAGGTACGAGGAGTGAATGGAAAGTAAAACCGACAGCCCCCTCTGTTCTTAAATAAAGTTGGAAGCCTATAAATCAACTAACTCTGCTTAAAGAATTTCAAATTCAAAACTAACATATTTTTAATAATAGAACGGATTTGGTGCATTCTGACTCATATTTCTAAATTTGAAGAAAATTTGTGAAATTTAGTTTTACTTTTTACTTTTCTGCACCCTGATTGAACTAATTGATACCCAAATCAAAGTGCAGTATCAACTACCATCGAATGAAGGACAGAGAGCCAGGTCGAGACCGAGGCCGGGATATATTTTTGCGTTCAGCTGACAGTTACACTCTGTCACTCTCGTTCTAACCGTTAAATCAATTTTATTTATGTTAACAGAGCTTCTTAGGCAATGGTGTTATGACGTCACTACCTGTTTGTCAACCAAACTTCTCTTATGAATAATCCAGTTCAACCAACTTAACAATACGCTTTGGTAGAAGTTATCAGTTAGTTCTTCTTTCCAACCTTCTTTTATATTTGATAGAGTTATCTCCCTTCAGTAATAGAGCTATCAGTTTATAGTTCTCAAGCTATATTCAGTTCACTGCCGTATTGGATTAGTCAGACGTTAAAATTAATTTTCTCTTCAACCAAGTTATGTTTGGAAGAGTTATTGCCCTTTAATCGCTTAGGTTAATAGATAGTTGAATTCCTGTTCCCATCCCATATACAACCTCCTGTTCCCATCCCATATACAACCTCCTGTTCCCATCCCATATACAACCTCCTGTTCCCATCCCATATACAACCCCCTGTTCCCATCCCATATACATCCCCCTGTTCCCATCCCATATACAACCTCCTGTTCCCATCCCATATACAACCTCCTGTTCCCATCCCATATACAACCTCCTGTTCCCATCCCATATACAACCTCCTGTTCCCATCCCATATACAACCCCCTGTTCCCATCCCATATACATCCCCCTGTTCCCATCCCATATACAACCTCCTGTTCCCATCCCATATACAACCTCCTGTTCCCATCCCATATATCGAATGAATTCTCTTTAGAACACACCCTTCTCCGTCAAATCAAAGTTTTTTAAAATGTTTAATCACAAGCGAGTTCTTTCTACATTTTCAAGTTTATCCATATCAATGTAAATTGTATGTTTCAGAAAGATTACAGCTTCTACTAACATCAAATCAAATAAGTTTTATTTATTGGGGGATGTTTAAAACCCACAAACTTTATAGAGAAAATGAGAAAAGAAGAGAAGCTGAAAATATCTTAATACAAAAACTAAAACGCCTTGAATCTTGGTTTATCACAGATGGCGATTTGGTTTATTATTTCACCGTCGTCTGTTTTGGTCAGGCATACCATATAAGGTCAAACGGTCAAGAGCCTATTGTATTTGTTTGTATTAGTATTGTCAAGGAATATAATTGTGATAGGAAAGAATGAGTAAATGACGAAATAGTTCAATAAAAAAACAAGCTATAATTTATTGAGAGGAAATGATTTTTAATAAGTTTTACAATAGACAATATACAGATATAGTTTTTAATATTTCTAGAGTCAAATCATTTTTTTTATAATCAAATTGGGTTGGAAATATTGCAGTTTTGTTTTTTCTTTTCTAATAATTTCAGCTCTCGTTGTAAGTTAACAAGTATTCTACTACAGTCTCGTTCTAATGACGTTATTTTTAACCAATCTCCAGTCAATGATTTGGTTGTTTATTTATCCAGTGTTTTGAAAGATATTGGCAACTAAAATGAAATTTAAAATCTTCTGCTCTCTAGTCATTGTAGCTGTATTTGTAGATTGTAGCTGTATTTGTATATTTGTGACAGTTTCAAATTTTCTCTTGTTGTTTCTTTTCAATGTCTATATTTATATCAATAACAACAATAACAAAGTTTGGTCGAGGATTCGCTCTGTAAAATATAAAATATATATAAATAAGCCAAGTAATAACGATACGAGTGTCAAAACAAACCCAAATTCCAAAACAACATAATGCCGAAACATTGGTAGCAATCAAAGAACATCTCATATGAGGAAGTATATCAATTATAACTGAGTAAGTATTTCATAATGGAAAGTGATATCAGATGTCTAGAAGAGTAAAATCAGTATCGAACTGTAAGTTGAAATATGTAAAAGTATCAATAAGTATTCTCTGGATAGGCCTAATTCAATAATAATAATAATGATAATGATAATGATAATGATAATAATAATAATAATAATAATAATAATAATAATAATAATAATAATAATAATGATAATGATAATAATAATAGTGATAATAATAATAATAATAATAATAATAATAATAATAATAATAATAATAATAATAATAATAATAATGATAATAATAATGATAATGATAATAATAATAATAATGATAATAATAATAATAATAATAATAATAATAATAATAATAATAATAATAATAATAATAATAATAATAATAATAATAATGATGATAATAATGATAATAATGATAATAATAATAATAATAATAATAATAATGATGATAACAATAATAATAATAATAATAACAATAATAATAATAATAATAATGATAATAATAATAATGATAATAATAATAATTATAATAATAATAGTGATAATGATAATGATAATGATAATAATAATAATAATAATAATAATAATAATAAAAATAATAATGATAATAATAATAATGATGATAATAATGATAATAATAATAAT
>NW_008708676.1:95968-141641 GCF_000327385.1 Lottia gigantea | reverse complement strand
AATGATAATGATAATAATAATAATGATAATGATAATAATAATAATAATAATAATAATAATGATAATGATAATAATAATAATAATGATGATGATAATAATGATAATGATAATGATAATAATGATAATGATAATGATAATGATAATGATAATAATGATAATAATGATAATGATAATAATAATAATGATAATGATAATAATAATGATAATGATAATAATGATAATGATAATGATAATGATGATAATAATGATAATGATAATGATAATAATGATAATGATAATGATAATGATAATAATAATAATGATAATGATAATGATAATGATAATAATAATAATGATAATAGAAACCCAGTTTATTAAAGTCAAATCTTTCTTCGTCTTGACTAAGTTAAATATCGGTGTTTTTTTTTAAACTGTTTGGAATCATTGAAATTTCCACTGATATCGCCATCTTGTCAACTCAATAGAGTGAATCAAATTACTCTGACATATCAATAGAAAGACATCAGAATTTAAAACGTTTTTACACCACACAATGTGTTAAACTATCCTAGAAACTTCAAATAGTCGTCTGTATTTATATTTTAAAGATTTGAAGATTTGTTTTTTAGTTACAGACTTGAGTTAATGAAATATCAGTCCACGCAAACTAAATTATAGATTAGTTTATTACCTCTATAAGTAAATTATTACAGAGTAAAAATAGAAAGCGATATCTTAGTCTTAATATTGTCTTTTCAGAATGAACATCCGACACCCGATTCGTCCACAATAAAATAAAATGAAAGTGAGGAGATGAGAACAGTATTAACCATCACTGAAGAGACGTGTTAACTTTGATATATAATATGTATTTAAATAAATTAACAACTTTATACCAAGACTGACTTTATCCAAAAAAATCTATTTATTTTCATGCACCAATTTACATTAACTTTTACCGCTAAAGTCAGAGATTGAAAGTATGTTAAAATTGCACGTATGGAAGAAGAAAGACCACCCCTTTCAAAATAAGCTAGTTAATCCGGTTTGACAGCTGGAAGATTTTACTAAATGAAACTGGAGGGTTTGGGACGGATTAACATTATAATGAACAACTCGCCTGTTTTTTTTCAGTTTTTTATATTTTCTAAACTTCTTCCATATCCCCATTATTTAATATAACTTTTAAACATAAATTGAGCGAACTCCAACAATCTTGCTGCATTTCTTGGCTCTCGGAATTTCTCTTTCCAAATACCAAACCGTTCATACCAGGACGTACACCATGTCGACCAAATAACTGTGGACGCTGTCGACCGTTTCCTCTGGCACTCTGAACAGCGTTCACAGTTAGGATAACAACCAGGACCAAAACTAAACAAGCTGTACATCTATTCATCTGAAAATATCAAAATATTTGGATTAGAGGTTAGGATTAGGAGTCAGGATTAGGGGTAAGGAATAGGGGTAAGGATTAGGGGTTAGGGGTTTTAAGGATGTTATTAGAAATTGTTGGGTATTTCACGTCGTCTCCGATGGTTAGATGTAAAAGGGTGAGAGCAGACACCGGGCCAACTCACGAAAGCACTAACAAGGGTAACAGTTTTTTTTCGTAGCTTGGTTGGAATTAAAGGGAATATACTATAGTCTCGAGAGTTTATTACAAGTCAAGAGAAGTGAAACAAACACCAACAGGTCTAGATGTGAAAACATTCAAACCATCGAGAACTAGAATACCTATTCAAACTGAAACAATAAACTCACCTCTCTTATTACCCCTTACAAAACAAAACAGAAATTTACCAACACGACATTTAATTATTGATATAATAATCACTGAAATTTCGGTTAGCCTTTACCAGGAAAACATAACGTTGCATCACCGTGGTTCAACATCTAACAAGACAGTAACAAGACAGTAACAAGACAGTAACAAGACCTAATCTAAAAAACTAATTTAAACACTAGAACAAAGCAAGAATCATTTAGAATTATTAGTTCTGTAATTAATCGAAGCAACCAGTCTTTCAACTATCTTCAAAATAAAGCGACACTGCCCTACCTAGAACTTATCAAAATAACTTTCCTTTTTTACATCAGAATAAATCAATATTAAATATTAATCGAAGCAAAAATCTCTTTTAGTCTCTACAAAAAAAAACTCAATATGTTCTAAGATTGCAGTCCAACATCTCACAGGTATCAAGACCCTAATTTAAAATACAACAAAGAACAACTTATAGAACAAGGCAAGATTTCATTTTAACAATGAGCTCTGTAATTTAACCAAGCAAAAAACCTTTACCAGAAAAAAACCGTTAACCTAAACATCAGTAGAGAGAAGTTTTTGAAGATTATTTCACCGGTCGAGATAAGAGAAAGAATAAAGGTTGTAGACGATTAATCAAGCCAAACACTACATCATTATTTAATTAATTATCTTTGATGTAGAAAGTAATTAAACATGATTTGATTATGAACAATGTGTGAGTGATATCAATCATAGGCTGTTGTTTTAATAACTCGGTAATTTTACTTTCATATATCACGTCTGGTGTCCTGCTGGTACCTTATTATACTGGACAGTATTTACTTTAACTCTAGAACGTCTCAGAGTGATACAGGCTCCAGTAGTTAAACACTATAGTGGGCGTTGCTCAAGCTCCCCTAAAGTCAATTGTCATCTCCTTCACACACTTCATAGTGTTTGTTAGAGAAAATTAACATCTGTTCTCTGTTTATAACACTCATGTTGTTCACGTGTGTATCAGATATACGTTCACCATCAGGACAGCTGGTTGGGAAATTAAACCAAAATTTGTAAGCAGACTGTCCGCTCAGTTGAATTCAGAACTTGAAATAGAACTTGAATTAGAGGAGAAAATTCCTACTTATGCTTTTTTTTTTTTATCTCTGAACAGCATTACAGACCTTCTAGACTACATACCACAATTAATTAGCCCAGGTAAACAGCTGGTACAGTCTGACAGACAGACAGGCAGTTTATGATTATAGAAGTTTGACAGACAGACAGACAGACAGTTTATGATTATAGAAGTTTGACAGACAGATAGACAGTTTATGATTGTAGAAGTTTGACAGGTTATCAGTAAGAATTATACTAAAAGTTTCCTGTTATCATACTAGGAAGTATAGTTCAAGTATCATCTATTATTGTGTTTTATCTCAGAGTGTAAATACGAGGACGATGCTGATCATGGAACAAAAAGAACAAGTTATACAGATCTTGAAAACTTGGTAAAAAGAAGGAAAAGAGAAATTCAGATTATTGGTCAATTGTGACAACAAAACATAGGAGAGAAATGATAATCAAGATGGCGGGGGTGTAGAGAAATTCCTTTCGCCAGATCGTAAAAAAATGTTATCAAAGGTTAGAAGTCGATTGACTGACACTGGTAAGATTGGAAGTCAAGATAGTTGTAAGTGACAAGAAAAGTAAATCTCAGAGACAAGATTGTAAACGAATGATTGAAAATCAAGATAGTTGTAAGTGACAAGAAAAGTAAATCTCAGAGACAAGATTGCAAACGAATGATTGAAAATCAAGATAGTTGTAAGTGACAAGAAAAGTAAATCTCAGAGACAAGATTTTAAACGAATGATTGAAAATCAAGATAGTTGTAAGTGACAAGAAAAGTAAATCTCAGAGACAAGATTGTAAACGAATGATTGAAAATCAAGATAGTTGTAAGTGACAAGAAAAGTAAATCTCAGAGACAAGATTGTAAACGAATGATTGAAAATCAAGATAGTTGTAAGTGACAAGAAAAGTAAATCTCAGAGACAAGATTGTAAAAGAATGATATTTTAGTTAATAGTTTTAACTGACGTGTGATAAACTGAGATTTACTTGTCGACTTGATCAATTTGAAATTCAAACTTGTGTTTGTTTACCATCCTCTAGACTGTCACAGCAAGACAATGAAATTCGATTTTAGATTTTAAAGCCATATTTTTCAGTATAAAATTAAATGTTCAGTAAACAAAATGACACCCACATTCTAAAATCAAACAATCAACTAGACAAGTTATAATTATATATTAAGATAGGAGTTAAAGATGAAGTCAACTGCTAGATTAAACATCTACTTCACTGCTCTTGTTAAATGATTCTAAATAAAGTGAGTATCTATTACTTGTGCAGGTTTTTTTCTCGACAGCAATTCTCTAGAACTTAAATTGGACGCTTTTATAGCTTTTCTCATTTAAGTCGAGGATGAGATTCAAAATGGCGGTAAACTATGTTCGTGTGTGTTTTTTCTATGTAAGAAGCACAGGCAGTTTCGTATTTTATGGTCCACGGATTGTTCGACTGACACCTAACGTAAAGCTGTTAGGGATATAGTTACAATAGTTTGTGTTGGAAATGACACGATCACTACCTCATCAACAATAATATCTTGACATCTGAGACACGTTGTTTTTTCTTTTTTCAACGACGACTAAGATATAAAAAAAAAGTTGCTTATATCACTGCTTCAGTTTAATCTTGATAGAGTTTAAAACACTCTATTAATGTTATGAAATTATTGACTCGATTGACCCTTGAATCACCTTGACCTATTTAAAATAAAGATTGTTTTCAGTTATCTCCCTCAATCCTTCTTCTAATAATTTAAAATTGAAGGAAATTTACTACATGTTGAAGCTGATATAACATTTCACCTGTAATATAATCGGCAAAATTCAACAATAAGATAAAAACAATTGAATTCAGTATTCAGTATGAAATTGTTTCAAGAATATATGATTATAATTTAATTAATAATAATAATAATAATAATATCATTGTGTCTTACAGTCTAGATTATTCTCTAATTACCGCTGGAATTAATTCCAAGACTTTCAGGGCTTATTGTAAGAAAAACTGGAACAATACAAACAAAGCATAGCGTGTTACATGATCGTTTTTTAATCCTTAGAAATAAAGGTTTTCCTTTCAAGTGAATATTAAAAATATATATTATTGTGATAATAATCTGTTTTATAAATGAAATAGATTAAAACAGAATGATGCCAAAACAATTCTTTACAATTGTTACAATTTCGAGAAAATTTTTTTGAAAAAGTCATCTATATATTTACTGTCCCATCTAAAACCGCTTAATTTCAGCTAACCTGTATCTCTTTTTCAGATTGAAAATGACTGGTTAGTCTGCAATTAATGCATAACGTACTGACGGAGTGACGATAATAAAATGTAATTTCCCTGCCTAACAAATCAGTAATGGTGTTCACAGCTCACTCGATATTTTAGCCTTACTATCCACGTGTATGCATTATTGTGTTTGAAAAATATGTTAACGAGTCGTCTTTTTCAGAGACCCCATTTTGATATGCAGTTAAAACTCATCAGTTATCAACAGTTATCGTTCATTGGTATTTTCTCTTATAGACACTATCAACAAGACGTACAATGTTCGGATACCCCAATTTTCAGCATTGAGATTAGAATGTAAACGAAATATAAAAACAGTGATTTTTTTGAAGAGATTGTGCAGTTTGCGTGCTGTTCTAGTACTATTGAAGACTATTTACAAATATTCAAGACCGAAATCCAAAAAATGGCGAGTCATGACAGAAACAGTCACACAAACCTAGGGCGAACATGATTATAGCGTGTTCCCCATAAAAAATCTCATACTCTATTTTTCAAACCAACAAAGGTTCAGCCGGTTTCTGAAAGTCGTTTTTCTTGTATTTTGGCACTTATTATAACACTCTAGATAACTTGTTTGATTGAATAAATCAAATAATCGGGTTTGTTTTTTTATTGATGTTAAGGTTGGAGTCGCCTTGTAGAATTAATAAATCGCAACCTAATTAACAGACGTTAAACTAAGATTACATTGTATTTTTTTGAAATTGGATTGAGGTTTAAAGTTACTGAAAATCTATTGGGTATTTCTACGATCAAAACTTAAATTACATCACATCCATTGTTAACCTTTTAATGAAAGACTGGTTACTAAGACAAAAATCATTGCTAAATAAGATTTTCTCTAGATTTGAACCTAAATACTGGCTATATCTAGTCTACTTTTCACTCCGCATCCCAGACTTTTAGTATGATAAAAACTAATGACGATTATTTCAAAACTCATAATATTACAATAGCTTCTAGTTTCTCCACAGCCGCTGACTGAATTACAACTGTATCAAAATTTCCAAGAATCCAATTTTACTGGAGAATTAATTGCGAAACGTTCTCCAAAATGTCCAGTTTGCCGTAATATTATGCCAATTGATATAGACAATATTATTACTGCCCGACGGAATCTGGTGGTCGATAGACATAAGCATTTTAAAACACAACGGAAGACGTAAAACAATTTATAACTAGAGATCGTAAATCGTAAGAATCAAAAGTTTTGTCGGAACCAAACATTAAACCAAACAAACCGTTTAATATAAAAAATATTAATACAACTGTTTAAACTGAGCGCAAACAAAATCTCAAGCGCACATAGTAAGAGCAGAGATCCAAAAATTCTGCCTGGATGGTTGTACAACAATTATAACTATGCATACATAATAATGTACAACTTAAACAACAAAAATTCTTACCTTATGTATGTAGTGTAATATTGTAATAAACTTCTAGAACTTCTTACTGTTTGTTTTACAACTAGTGACAGAATACTGAATCTCTCTTTCTCTCAGAATATAGCAGAATAGTAGAACTAATAGTATGACAGGCGACAACTTGTAAAAGAAAGTAATTCAAGTCTCTGACTGTTTTATAAAACTTTTTGTCACCAACTGAATTACTTAAAGAGAAAAACATTGATCTATTATCCGAGGAGGTTGTCGGTTTTTATTACATCAATATCGTCTTGATACGTCTCGACTATTCTAACAAAGCTGTGAGTAGGCCAGTGAGCTTTTAATCATTTTCATTGGGCTAGGGAGGAGGATGGAGGTATGGGCGGAAATATTACCTCAAGCCGCACCACCCCACCCACACTTAAATGACTTGAATGACTTGCTGAGCCAAATAGATGAACCAGCCCTCTGAGACCCTGGACAAACAACGGACCTGGGTATAAAAGATTGTTCTCTCGGGGGGAATAAGCTTATAGTGCCTGGCAGGTTTACCATCCAACGACTTCGGTTATTTAAATTATCAGAATGTAGCCAGAAAGAGACTAGAACATACCAAACTATCTTGTCTAACTAGCTAGTAGATTGTTTGGTACAATGACAGTTTTCTGTAGTCAGAATGAGACTAAAGTATACCAAACTATCATGTCTAACTAGCTAGTAGATTGCTTGGTATAATGACAGTTTTCTGTGGTCAGAATGAGACAAGAGTATACTAAACTATCGTGTCTTACTACCTAGTAGATTGTTTGGTACAATGACAGTTTTCTGTGGTCAGAATGAGACTAAAGTATACCAAACTATCGTGTCTAACTAGCAAGTAGATTGTTTGGTATAATGACAGTTTCCTGCAGTCAGAATGAGACTAAAGTATACCAAACTATCGTGTCTAACTAGCTAGTAGATTGTTTGGTATAATGACAGTTTTCTGCAGTCAGAATGAGACTAGAGTATACTAAACTATCATGTCTAACTAGCTAGAAGATTGCTTGGTATAATGACAGTTTTCTGCAGTCAGAATGAGACTAGAGTATACTAAACTATCGTGTCTAACTAGCTAGAAGATTGTTTGGTATAATGACAGTTTTCTGCAGTCAGAATGAGACTAGAGTATACCAAACTATCATGTCTAACTAGCTAGAAGATTGCTTGGTACAATGACAGTTTTCTGTGGTCAGAATGAGACTAGAACATACCAAGCTATCGCGTCTTACTACCTAGTAGATTGTTTGGTATAATGACAGTTTTCTGTGGTCAGAATGAGACTAGAGTATACCAACTATCGTGTCTTACTACCTAGTAGATTGTTTGGTACAATGACAGTTTTCTGTGGTCAGAATGAGACTAAAGTATACAAAACTATCGTGTCTAACTTGCTAGTAGATTGTTTGGTGTAATGGCAGTTTTGTGCAGTCAGAATGAGACTAGAGTATACCAAACTATCGTGTCTAACTAGCTAGAAGATTGCTTGGTATAATGACAGTTTTCTGCAGTCAGAATGAGACTAGAGTATACTAAACTATCGTGTCTAACTAGCTAGAAGATTGCTTGGTATAATGACAGTTTTCTGTGGTCAGAATGAGACTAGAGTATACTAAACTATCGTGTCTAACTGCCTAGTAGATTGTTTGGTACAATGACAGTTTTCTGTGGTCAGAATGAGTCTAGAGTATACCAAACTATCGTGTCTAACTAGCTAGAAGATTGTTTGGTACAATGACAGTTTTCTGTGGTCAGAATGAGACTAGAGTATACCAAACTATCGTGTCTTACTACCTAGTAGATTGTTTGGTACAATGACAGTTTTCTGTGGTCAGAATGAGACTAAAGTATACCAAACTATCGTGTCTAACTAGCTAGTAGATTGTTTGGTATAATGACAGTTTTCTGCAGTCAGAATGGGACTAGAGCATACCAAACTATCATGTCCAACTAGCTAGAAGATTGCTTGGTATAATGACAGTTTTCTGTAGTCAGAATGAGACTAGAGTATACCAAACTATCGTGTCTTACTGCCTAGTAGATTGTTTGGTACAATGACAGTTTTCTGTGGTCAGAATGAGACTAAAGTATACCAAACTATCGTGTCTCATTAGCTAGTAGATTGCTTGGTATAATGACATTTTTCTGTGGTCAGAATGAGACTAGAGTATACCAAACTATCGAGTTTAACTAGCTAGTAGATTGTTTGGTATAATGACAGTTTTCTGTGGTCAGAATGAGACTAAAGTATACCAAACTATCATGTCTAACTAGCTAGTAGATTGCTTGGTATAATGACAGTTTTCTGTGGTCAGAATGAGACTAGAGTATACCAAACTATCGTGTCTAACTAGTTAGTAGATTGCTTGGTATAATGACAGTTTTCTGTGGTCAGAATGAGACTAAAGTATACCAAACTATCATGTCTAACTAGCTAGTAGATTGCTTGGTATAATGACAGTTTTCTGTGGTCAGAATGAGACTAGAGTATACCAAACTATCGTGTCTAACTAGCTAGAAGATTGTTTGGTATAATGACAGTTTTCTGTGGTCAGAATGAGACTAGAGTATACCAAACTATCGTGTCTAACTAGTTAGTAGATTGCTTGGTATAATGACAGTTTTCTGTGCTCAGAATGAGACTAAAGTATACCAAACTATCATGTCTAACTAGCTGGTAGATTGCTTGGTATAATGACAGTTTTCTGTGGTCAGAATGAGACTAGAGTATACCAAACTATCGTGTCTAACTAGCTAGTAGATTGTTTGGTATAATGACAGTTTTCTGTGGTCAGAATGAGACTAGAGTATACCAAACTATCGTGTCTAACTAGCTAGTAGATTGTTTGGTACAATGACAGTTTTCTGTGGTCAGAATGAGAATAGAGTATACCAAACTATCGTATCTAACTAGCTAGTAGATTGTTTGTTACAATGGCAGTTTTCTGTGGTCAGAATGAGACTAGAGTATACCAAACTATCGTGTCTAACTAGCTAGTAGATTGTTTGGTATAATGACAGTTTTCTGTGGTCAGAATGAGACTAGAGTATACCAAACTATCATGTCTAACTAGCTAGAAGATTGCTTGGTATAATGACAGTTTTCTGTGATCAGAATGAGACTAGAGTATACAAACTATCGTGTCTAACTAGCCAGCTGAACAAAGTGACAGCTTTAATCAAACTAAACACCTAATTGTAAAGAAATTTATCGCTGTCTCCTAGTTATTCTTGATGTTTCAACTCAAATATCGAGTGTTGGTGAGGTCCACCAAAACTAGTTTAAACTGCTAACTTAACAATTAATATTCTCCATTTTTAATGAACCCTTTTAAAATAAATTCAGTTTGATCAAGTAGATATATAATAATTAATATTATATTTTAGAAATAGTTTCAGGTATAATTTACATCGTTCTTAATATAGAAAACTTTATATACTGCCCATTTAAGGTGTCGGAATTTTGTGACATTCTCTTTTCAAGATCAGTAATTGACAATTTCACTTAAAAAAACTGAGAATTCGATCTATTTCTAACAAAAGTACCACCTTACTCGATATCATAGAACTAGTTGATCTGGATAATCAAAGCTTTGTCCTTTAGATCGGATCATTATTACCTTGTAATCAGATAATAATGACACAATAATCGCGACTATCACATCGAATTATCCGCTGTATTATTGTTATTAAAAGCATAGTTGATAGTCGATTAGTCTCGATTGATCCAGTATGATTGATCAATTAAAGCTGAGATAGTGAGAAGACTAAGAATCAGTGTCTATAGAATCATTTATCCAGCTTATTTTACCTACTATATCTCCTTGACAATGTCTTCAGAACAACACGACTACCAACAACAGTCAGTCAGAACAATATTCCTCGTTTATTAAGTACCATCTTATCATTTTACATTTTCTTACACTTGAGGAATATAGAGTTTGAATAGAGCAGGTTTAATCGGATTGTCCAAGTGGAAGCTCTGAAACCACTTAGACACTTGTCCATAAGATCCTGAACGATTTCCTCCACCCACGGGCATTCTAAAATACACGACACTTCACCATTGCTCAATTACACAAGAAACACCCACATTGCTAAATTTATGACAGACGAATTTCAACTGGATATTACATTAATACTATAAATAACATTATTATCTCTCAAAAACAATCTCGTGACGTCATATTATTGTTTATTGTATTGTTACTAGGCTTGGAACATGTTGGCTATGATTATTAACTATGGTAAACAGTATACAGGAAAAACATAAACCTGGGTTACATGAAAACAGGTGTGGAATATCTTTAAACCTGGGTTACATGAAAACAGGTGTGGAATATCTTTAAACCTGGGTTACATGAAAACAGGTGTGGAATATCTTTAAACCTGGGTTACATGAAAACAGGTGTGGAATATCTTTAAACCTGGGTTACATGAAAACAGGTGTGGAATATCTTTAAACCTGGGTTACATGAAAACAGGTGGGGAATATCTATAAACCTGGGTTACATGAAAACAGGTGTGGAATATCTTTAAACCTGGGTTACATGAAAACAGGTGTGGAATATCTATAAACCTGGGTTACATGAAAACAGGTGGGGAATATCTATAAACCTGGGTTACATGAAAACAGGTGTGGAATATCTTTAAACCTGGGTAACATGAAAACAGGTGTGGAATATCTTTAAACCTGGGTTACATGAAAACAGGTGGGGAATATCTATAAACCTGGGTTACATGAAAACAGGTGGGGAATATCTATAAACCTGGGTTACATGAAAACAGGTGTGGAACATCTTTAAACCTGGGTTACATGAAAACAGGTGTGGAACATCTTTAAACCTGGGTTACATGAAAACAGGTGTGGAACATCTTTAAACCTGGGTTACATGAAAACAGGTGGGGAATATCTATAAACCTGGGTTACATGAAAACAGGTGGGGAATATCTATAAACCTGGGTTACATGAAAACAGGTGGGGAACATCTATAAACCTGGGTTACATGAAAACAGGTGGGGAACATCTATAAACTTGGGTTACTTGAAAACAGGTGGGGAACATCTATAAACCTGGGTTACATGAAAACAGGCGGGGAATATCTATAAACCTGGGTTACATGAAAACAGGTGGGGAACATCTATAAACCTGGGTTACATGAAAACAGGCGGGGAACATCTATAAACCTGGGTTACATGAAAACAGGTGGGGAACATCTATAAACCTGGGTTACATGAAAACAGGTGGGGAACATCTACAAACCTGGGTTACATGAAAACAGGTGTGGAACATCTATAAACCTGGGTTACATGAAAACAGGTGGGGAACATCTACAAACCTGGGTTACATGAAAACAGGTGTGGAACATCTATAAACTTGGGTTACATGAAAGCAGGTGAGGAACATCTATAAACCTGGGTTAAATGAAATAGGTGGGGAACATCTATAACCTGGGTTACATGAAAACAGGTGGGGAACATCTATAATCCTGGGTTAAATGAAAACAGGTGGGGAACATCTATAAACCTGGGTTAAATGAAAACAGGTGTGGAACATCTATAAACCTGGGTTACATGAAAACAGGTGGGGAACATCTATAAACCTGGGTTACATGAAAACAGGTGGGAAACATCTATAAACTTGGGTTACATGAAAACAGGTGTGGAACATCTATAAACCTGGGTTACATGAAAACAGGTGGGGAACATCTATAAACCTGGGTTAAATGAAAACAGGTGGGGAACATCTATAAACCTGGGTTACATGAAAACAGGTGGGAAACATCTATAAACCTGGGTTAAATGAAAACAGGTGGGGAACATCTATAAACCTGCGTTACATGAAAACAGGTGTGGAACATCTATAAACCTGGGTTAAATGAAATAGGTGGGGAACATCTATAAACCTGGGTTACATGAAAACAGGTGTGGAACATCTATAAACCTGGGTTACATGAAAACAGGTGGGGAACATCTATAAACCTGGGTTACATGAAAACAGGTGTGGAACATCTATAAACCTGGGTTACATGAAAACAGGTGGAGAACATCTATAAACCTGGGTTACATGAAAACAGGTGTGGAACATCTATAAACCTGGGTTACATGAAAACAGGTGGGGAATATCTATAAACCTGGGTTACATGAAAACAGGTGGGGAATATCTATAAACCTGGGTTACATGAAAACAGGTGGGGAACATCTATAAACCTGGGTTACATGAAAACAGGTAGGGAACATCTATAAACCTGGGTTAGATGAAAACAGATGTGGAACATCTATAAACCTGGGTTACATGAAAACAGGTGGGGAACTTCTATAACGCTGGGTTACATGAAAACAGGTGTGGAACATCTATAAACCTGGGTTACATGAAAACAGGTGTGGAACATCTATAAACCTGGGTTACATGAAAACAGGCGGGGAACATCTATAAACCTGGGTTACATGAAAACAGGTGGGGAACATCTATAAACCTGGGTTACATGAAAAAGGTGGGGAACATCTATAACCTGGGTTACATGAAAACAGGTGGGGAACATCTATAACCCTGGGTTACATGAAAACAGGTGGGGAACATCTATAAATCATGGTTACATGAAAACAGGTGTAGAACATCTATAAACCTGGGTTAAATGAAATAAGTGTGGAACATCTATAACCTGGGTTACATGAAAAGAGGTGGGGAACATCTATAACCCTGGGTTACATGAAAACAGGTGGAGAACATCTATAACCCTGGGTTACATGAAAACAGGTTGGGAACATCTATAAACCTGGGTTAAATGAAATAGGTGGAGAACATCTATAAACCTGGGTTACATGAAAACAGGTGAGGAACATCTATAAACCTGGGTTACATGAAAACAGGTGAGGAATATCTATAAACCTGGGTTACATGAAAACAGGTGTGGAACATCTTTAAACCTGGGTTACATGAAAACAGGTGGGGAATATCTATAACCCTGGGTTACATGAAAACAGGTTTGGAACATCTATAAACCTGGGTTAAATGAAATAGGTGGAGAACATCTATAAACCTGGGTTAAATGAAATAGGTGGAGAACATCTATAAACCTGGGTTACATGAAAACAGGTGTTGCACATGTATTTTTCAGGGTGTCATGAAAACAGATTGGGCGAAATGGTAACATTCTAGTTATTACTAAATATTTTTTGATTTTTTAAATTTTCCATAGTGTTCATCCTCGGGTGATTACAAACAATCATACCAAGTTTTGTCAAAATCAGTCAAGAATTGTGCCTTCTAGAGTGTTTACGACCTCCCCATTTCACGTGGACGTATAAAAATGAATGGTCACTGACTTATGCGTGTATAGGCCTAATATTTCCTTTATTTGTCTATGATTAAAATGCAACATAAGAAAAAATGTCGATTAAATATCTAGTAAATACATACACGATGCAATTTGAAAATTTAATCAAACAGAAATTAAAAGGAGAAATTGTTGACTGTAAGGTGAGAATTTTATTGTTTCTCAGCAAAATCAAATTCCAATGGAACCTGTAAAATATTTCTTCCACACCGACCGCTACCATAAGGCATTTAGGCCCAAATAAACTTAAACATATACCGCCGTTAGGATTGGGTTCAAGCTGTAACATTTTAGGCATCGGACGGATGGTGATATTTCCTGTTTGAAAAGGGAGGTAACCAAATAAATATACGTCATCAATCCATAAAAACGGGGTGACGTGTGCTGCGTGAAACAGTTCTCGAATGACATCACCAGTCATTATGACGACAAAGCCTTGACAATATGTCCACGGCCAGTTTGTCACTCCTACAAATTGAGACTCCGGCACTGTCCATTTTCCATCTCTGAATATCTGACCGTCATATATCGGAGTACAAAACATCGATCGTGTTGAATTGAAAGCCTCCAGATTGTCTAGAAATCTCCACATATCAAATATGACGTCATCATCAACTTTGATGACGTAGTCCACATTATTACAATAATTCAGAATCCACCGGAAGCCCATGATACCTTTGTTGGTCAAATTATGGTATGTATCAATAAATTGTCCCTGAATTATGTCGCCATATTGGGTATGTTCCTCTTGAATTTTCTCCTGAATCTTCAGATTTTGTACAATTCCCACTAAAAACACAACTCGGACTTCGGTGGGAAGAAATAGCTTTTTGGATCCGTAAGTTGACCGGATGTTACGTCTACGTTCAAAATGTTGAGCAGCCGTGTGTACGAGAACGAGAGCCGTGACATATCGGTCACGTGGACAAATATTTGGATTGTTTAAAACAAAACCACCAGTTAAAGTCACTGGGTACGTCACTTCCGAATCAGAACTGGAATCAATTGTTTTTGTAGACGACAATTCAATGTTTAGATAAGAAAAATACGACACGCATAGAACACAGAGTAACACCAGTATTTTGATTATCTTTAAATGTTTCATTTTCACTTTTACAAAATCTAATTCCATCAAGTAGAAAAAAGTTTCTTTACAATTCTCTTTCACCGTGATTATTTCCAACATCTGATTCCAAATTCTTCTAATCTACGCCAATAGCTGAGTTAATTTCATCTGAAATAAAAATAGAAAAAAACATCATCAGCGCAGTCCGAGAAGATGACTGACAATCGACAACAATTAATTAAACAAAAGGATAAATTCACAAATTCTTAACTGTCAATAGTCTTTAGAAGTACTGGAAAAACCAAAACTAGCAGGAATTTTACTTTATATTTGTAAGAATGTGTTTTCTATATATGGCAAAGTCTCCAGAAAAGACAAGTCGTCATTTTAACTTTCAATCGCTGATAATTCTGGACACACATGATTTTGAAAGCTCAAATTGCGACGGTGAGCAGTGAATCCTTGAAATATTTCAAGGGAATTAACCCTCATTTCTTTGGTAATAAAAGGTCATGAAAGGAGTTTTGTCTTACTATACCGTACCATACTGAACTTGTTAATGTTATGCAGTGTACACTAAGGTAAATTTTAGAGGATAATAAAAACTCCACTTGCCTTGACAAAATCATTACAATCATTTCTAAATGTTTATATTTTTATGTTGATCACTAATCACTAATGTTGCTGTATTACTGAATAAATCAGAACTCACTGACGACACAGATGTAGTATATTTGTCAATAATCACGTGACCTCACAGGATTTTACAAAATTGGCAGAATTAGTTAAATTAATATTGAATTTTGACAGCAGATGTTAAATACTGTAATATAAATTAAAATATTGGAAATTAAATTTTCTACCGATTGTTTTCATAGTAACAAGCTTTTTCAGTTTCCATAATGAGCATAAAACGGATTTTTTTTGTTGCTAAACCTGAAGTGAAATTTTGCAAAATGTGGATAAAAATTGTTTAAGATCCGTAGAGTTTTTTTGTTGACCTATTTTTCTCATTTTCTTATTATGTAGAATTGAAAAAGATAACAAATTGGAACCAAAAATGAACGAACTACGCCATCGAGTTGGAATGTTTAGGCTATAGACAGAATGTACAAGATATAGACAGAATGTACAAGATATAGACAGAATGTACAAGATATAAACAGAATGTACAAGATATAGACAGAATGTACAAGATATAGACAGAATGTACAAGATATAGACAGAATGTACAGGCTATAAACAGAATGTACAAGATATAGACAGAATGTACAAGATATAAACAGAATGTACAAGATATAGACAGAATGTACAAGATATAGACAGAATGTACAGGCTATAAACAGAATGTACAAGATATAGACAGAATGTACAGGCTATAAACAGAATGTACAAGATATAGACAGAATGTACAAGATATAGACAGAATTTACAAGATATAGACAGATGTACAAGATATAAACAGAATGTACAGGCTATAGACAGAATGTACAGGCTATAAACAGAATGTACAAGATATAGACAGAATGTACAAGATATAGACAGAATGTACAGGCTATAAACAGAATGTACAAGATATAGACAGAATGTACAGGCTATAAACAGAATGTACAATATATAGACAGAATGTACAAGATATAGACAGAAAGTACAAGATATAGACAGAATGTACAAGATATAGACAGAATGTACAAGATATAGACAGAATGTACAAGATATAGACAGAATGTATAAGAAATAGACAGAATGTACAGGCTATAAACAGAATGTACAAGATATAGACAGAATGTACAAGATATAGACAGAATGTACAGGCTATAAACAGAATGTACAAGATATAGACAGAATGTACAAGATAGAGACAGAATGTACAGGCTATAAACAGAATGTACAAGATATAGACAGAATGTACAAGATATAAACGGAATGTACAAGATATAGACAGAATATACAGGATATAGACAGAATGTAGAAGATATAAACAGAATATACAAGATATAGACAGAATGTAAATATAACAAGTTACAAATATAACAAGATATACAATTATAACAAGATATACAAATATAACAAGATATACAAATATAACAAGATACAAATATAACAAGATATACAATTATAACAAGATATACAGTTATAACAAGATACAAATATAACAAGATATACAATTATAACAAGATATACAAATATAACAAGATATACAAATATAACAAGATATACAGTTATAACAAGATATACAAATATAACAAGATATACAAATATAACAAGATACAAATATAACAAGATACAAATATAACAAGATATACAAATATAACAAGATATACAAATATAACAAGATATACAAATATAACAAGATATACAAATATAACAAGATATACAATTATAACAAGATATACAAATATAACAAGATATACAGTTATAACAAGATACAAATGTAACAAGATATACAAATATAATAAGATATACAAATATAACAAGATATACAGTTATAACAAGATATACAAATATAACAAGATATACAAATATAACAAGATACAAATATAACAAGATACAAATATAACAAGATATACAATTATAACAAGATATACAGTTATAACAAGATACAAATATAACAGGATACAAATATAACAAAATATACAATTATAACAAGATACAAATATAACAAGATATACAAATATAACAAGATATACAATTATAACAAGATATACAAATATAACAAGATACAAATATAACAAGATACAAATATAACAAGATACAAATATAACAAAATATACAATTATAACAAGATACAAATATAACAAGATATACAAATATAACAAGATATACAATTATAACAAGATACAAATATAACAAGATATACAATTATAACAAGATATATAAATATAGCAAGATATATAAATATAACAAGCTACACAAATATATACAAAAAGGTATACTTGAAGTATGTTCAAAATGAAGACCGCAATTTTTTTTCCTCTAAGAACTTTTTTGATTTTGAAAATGTCGTCCTCATTGGCCATTAGTTCAATGAAAGGGAAGAATATTGTGGGTCCCTCGGAATGTTTTTAGTATATTCTCCCTGTACTCTAGAACCCCTCTATGAGGCAAGTTATTGTCTGTTAATAGAAGATTTAAAAATTTTCAGTGTGTTGTTAATGCCATTTCACTCTTTTATATATCAATAGTTGCTTAATTTAATTATTATTTTATAGATTTGTATTTAGGGGGCCCGTGGACTTGATTTAAGCCACCTGATACCACTTTTCATTCTGAAATACTTACTCAATTATTATTGATATACTTCCTCATGTGAAAAGTTCCTTAGCTGCTACCAATCATTCAACAAAATGTAGTTTCGGGTTTCGTTTTGCAGTTCCCTGTGAGTACAGGGAGATTACTTGAGGGAATATTGAACATGATATAAATGGAGTTTTACGTCCTATTCTTATGATCCTTATTATGGTGATAAAAACGGGGGAGGGAGGGAGGGAGGGAGGGAGGGATTATTGGAGGCAATATGAGACATCTGTAGAGAAGACAAGTTAATTAAGGTTAAATCAATTATCAGAAGGTCGCCAATCAATAAACCTAATAATTTATTTATTGTATTTTTCTTACCTGGCTGGTAATTACAGGAGATTGTGAGATTCTATATTTTACCGTGGATCAACACGACATTGGTTAATCTTTATCATACTTGGACATTTTAGATCGAGGAATGACTCCAACCTTACTCTACTGCACAGGGACTCGGAGATATTTTACTAATGGATTTAAACTCAATGTAGAATTGAAAGGAAATTGAATATTAGTATTGGGAAATATTGATATGTTAGATTAGAATTATTAGGATTAGTGAAGAGAAATTCTGAAATGTGAAAGTGTTTTCTAAAGGGAGTTAATCCAGTTTATTTATTTTATCTTTATGTCATGTGGAATATCTGAAGCTTCAATTTACAATGGCAGGATTTTAAACCCTTCATTCAGGGTTATTCATTTCACTTTTAAGCGTAAAACTTCATTTCATTTGATTTTGTGTTGAAAGAGAATATTTGTTCGTGTTTGAAAGTTTGATGCCTCTGATTTTCTATAAATGTAAAAAGTCGAAATGAAACATAAAAAGATAATCAAGATACTGGTGATACTTTGTATTTTAACTGTGTTGTATTTTTATAACTTAAATATTAACTTATCAATTATTTTAAATATCTCCACTAAACAATTTGAGTTAAAAACTGATTCGGAAGTGACGTACCCGGTGACTTTATCTGGTGAATTTGTTTTAAACAATCTAACCATTTGTCCACGTGACCGATATGTCACGGCTCTCGTTCTCGTACACACGGCTGCTCAACATTTTGAACGTAGACGTAACATCCGGTCAACTTACGGATCCAAAAAGCTATTTCTTCCCACCGAAGTCCGAGTTGTGTTTTTAGTGGGAATTGTACAAAATCTGAAGATTCAGGAGAAAATTCAAGAGGAACATACCCAATATGGCGACATAATTCAGGGACAATTTATTGATACATACCATAATTTGACCAACAAAGGTATCATGGGCTTCCGGTGGATTCTGAATTATTGTAATAATGTGGACTACGTCATCAAAGTTGATGATGACGTCATATTTGATATGTGGAGATTTCTAGACAATCTGGAGGCTTTCAATTCAACACGATCGATGTTTTGTACTCCGATATATGACGGTCAGATATTCAGAGATGGAAAATGGACAGTGCCGGAGTCTCAATTTGTAGGAGTGACAAACTGGCCGTGGACATATTGTCAAGGCTTTGTCGTCATAATGACTGGTGAAGTCATTCGAGAACTGTTTCACGCAGCACACGTCACCCCGTTTTTATGGATTGATGACGTATATTTATTTGGTTACCTCCCTTTTCAAACAGGAAATATCACCATCCGTCCAATGCCTAAAATGTTACAGCTTGAACCCAATCCTGAAGGTGGTTTATGTTTAAGTGTAGCTGGGTCTGAATGTCCTATGGTAGCGGTCGGTGTGGAAGAAAAAATGTTCAAGTTCCATTGGAAGATGATTTTGCTGAGAAACAACAAAACCTTCTCCTGACTATTTTCTATATCACAATTTCTTATTTTTATCGACATTTTTAAAAAATTGATTGCATTTTAATAACAGATTATTAAAGAAATTGTCAGAAAACTTGTTTGCAATCGATTTACTTGGTAGAATAGAAAATAAACTTTTGTGGTCTGTATTGAATCAAGTAGCAGTTATCCCCCTTATGCCTTTTAAAATCTGATTTTACAACCAATATGATTGGTACAGTACACTAGTTTCCTGTGGTCAGTGAGGCTAGAACAAATTTACATCTCTAACTAACAGATTTAATAGTTCATATTTCGAAGAGATCATCCAATTATTTAAACCATAGATTTTTGGAAATGTGTTATCAATAGACTTCGAACAGATCTTTTAAAGTGGCAAACCTAAAACTGGACTAGAACATACCAAACTATCATGTCTAACTAGCTAGCAGATTGCTTGGTATAATGACAGTTTTCTGTGGTTAGAATGAGACTAGAGTATACCAAACTATCATGTCTAACTAGCTAGCAGATTGCTTGGTATAATGACAGTTTTCTGTGGTTAGAATGGGACTAGAACATACCAAACTATCGTGTCTAACTAGCTAGTAGATTGCTTGGTATAATGACAGTTTTCTGTGGTTAGAATGAGACTAGAGTATACCAAACTATCATGTCCAACTAGCTAGTAGATTGTTTGGTATAATGACAGTTTTCTGTGGTTAGAATGAGAAGAGAGTATACCAAACTATCATGTCTAACTAGCTAGTAGATTGCTTGGTATAATGACAGTTTTCTGCAGTCAGAATGAGACTAGAACATACCAAACTATCATGTCTAACTAGCTAGTAGATTGCTTGGTATAATGACAGTTTTCTGTGGTCAGAATGAGACTAGAGTATACCAAACTATCATGTCTAACTAGCTAGTAGATTGCTTGGTATAATGACAGTTTTCTGTGGTCAGAATGAGACTAAAGTATACCAAACTATCGTGTCTAACTAGTTAGTAGATTGATTGGTACAATGACAATCTTCTGTGGTCAGAATGAGACTAGAGTATACCAAACTATCGTGTCTAACTAGCTAGTAGATTGTTTGGTATAATGGCAGTTTTCTGTAGTCAGAATGAGACTAGAACATACCAAACTATCTTGTCTAACTAGCTAGTAGATTGTTTGGTACAATGACAGTTTTCTGCAGTCAGAATTGGGCTAGAGTATACTAAACTATCGTATCTAACTAGCTAGTAGATTGATTGGTACAATGACAGTTTTCTGCAGTCAGAATTGGGCTAGAGTATACTAAACTATCGTGTCTAACTAGCTAGTAAATTGATTGGTACAATGACAGTTTTCTGTGGTCAGAATGAGACTAGAGTATACTAAACTATCGTGTCTAACTAGCTAGTAGATTGTTTGGTATAATGAAAGTTTTCTGTGGTCAGAATGGGGCTAGAGTATACCAAACTATCGTGTCTAACTAGCTAGTAGATTGTTTGGTACAATGACAGTTGTCTGTGGTCAGAATGGGGCTAGAGCATACCAAACTATCATGTCCAACTAGCTAGAAGATTGCTTGGTATAATGACAGTTTTCTGTAGTCAGAATGAGACTAGAACATACCAAACTATGGTGTCTAACTAGCTAGTAAATTGATTGGTACAATGACAGTTTTCTGTGGTCAGAATGAGACTAGAGTATACTAAACTATCGTGTCTAACTAGCTAGTAGATTGTTTGGTACAATGACAGTTTTCTGTGGTCAGAAGTAGATAAGAACAAACCAAACTCTGTCACCCAATTATGTAGCAGATTTTCTGTGACCAGAATGAAGAGGGTTCAGATATAAATATAGATATCCCACAAAAAAAAAAACATCTAAAAAACTGACTAAAATTTATTTACTGTAATTCAAACAATACAAGTTGAACTAATTAAAATAAAGCAACATTTCAATTCAAATCAGAAAATATAAGAAAATATTCAGTTTGATTTAATATTTTCTGATAAATAGGACCCTTTCCCTCGCTGAATATATTTTCCTCGTATACGTTAAGGCTCTATTGTTACTTTCACAAATTGCCGAGGAGAAGAGAGCTGCATTTAACAGAAAATATAAATGGGAAATAAAAACTAAATGAACACAAACAAGTAAAATAAAGATATTCGCTAAATTTCTCTAAATTTCATCTTAACATTTGCATAGTTTAACACTATTTTGGTATAATTTTTGCAAACATTTAAAGTTTAAATTTGAAGAAAATCAAGATGAAGTGATGAAAGATTATTATATATTAACTCTATACGACTTGATCTTAAAACTAAATTTAATCTAGATCTTTATAAACACATGACAACAATTTTACACAGTGACAGAAACCAGAGAGACAATTTCATTAACTATAGATACTTTTAGAATTCCAGTCATCTGATTGGTCGAATAATTTTGAATTATTTTATATGCACCAATCAGAAAGCAGCTGTTTATTCGAGTTAAAATTTTGAAACACAGGACACATGGCAAAATCTGGTTATATTCGGTTGTTAACAATCTGAGCGAGAATACTATAGAAAATAAACAGTGTTTAGATGAAACCAGTCTACTTCATTATATCGAGATGTAGATCTTAACCAATTACATTATCACTCTGTCTATCAAAAGCCGACTCCATCCTACAGACTGATATTTGAAAAAAAAAAACGAGCAAGTTTTCCCCGTTTACACGACCAGCGTATGAACGAACCTTCTGATGTCACAAAGGTTAATAAAACTCGTTTTCTTCCAAATTTCAGACTCACGGAATCAACTTCTTCATCCAATCAGCATTGGATAAATCGTTTCTACTGAGTGGATATTTCTTCATTTAGAATATCTCAATCACGTGACGTTTTGACTGACAGCTAGTGATAGACTCTAAGTAAGTCTCCGACCGTCAACATGTTTTCACAACAAATTTACTTAACATAATCTAACAAACTATTACACAAATAACTATCATAGATCTTGTCCTGATGAGGACAGTGTATCTGAAACATTGTGTCAACAGCAGGAAATGATCCCTTATCAATAAGTATCCTACCTACTTGGAACCAATAACTTTTTATAATTTGATTCGATTCAACAATAGTGACTTAAAAACACAAATATTACAATTGAAATTCAGAATGTTAATGTCAATACAAGATTAAACTAAATAATCCACGACCAGCGTTTCTGTGACCAGTTAGAATAAAGGTGTACTAAGAGAGAAACATTTTAAGAGAAGTTTTGTTATCTTGGAATAAATTGGGGTGCTACTAAAGAAAATACAATAAAAGTTATTGTTCTATAGAACACTCTAGGCAGTAAAAGATCAAATAAATTCTGTAAGTTTGTGGTGACAAATCAAAAATTCTAAATTTTGAAAATTTCACAAGAGATAGAGCAACTTTCATTTATGGAAATCGACCTGCGATTTAACCGAGAAATTGCTCGTATCTCCAAAACATTGACAAAATTCAAATTGTTGATGAAAATCAAGATAAAATCAAAAACAATAATATATACGTCGTCATCTTCGCTTTATCATAAATTTCTTCTAATTGGATAAATGTTCTATAGTCACGATCCCGACCATTCGTTTTATACGTCTGGATAAAACATCCGAAGTACAGACTGACCAGACTGATCATTCAAATTATTTGATTCGAGGCGCATAAAACAATCTTTCTATAGTCCAGTTCATCCAGACGTTACCATTTGAAAGTAAGATTGGAAATCCATCATGTAGTTCCGGTTAACCAGACTTACTTCCAGTGAGCTTAAGTCAAGGACGCAGATAGAAACAGACGATCAAGCGAAGATGACTTTATATCTACTGCACCGTATATGTATGAAGCTATGAAAATAGATAGAAATATAATATATGATAATATATTCAAAATTATGCACGCTATCTCAAATCAAATAAATCACTTCCATATAAGGCACACAATGACGTCATTTTCCTAGAGCAGATAACTCTAATAATACTTAAACCATTTCTCAATCCAGATTTTCCTGTCTTTAATATAGTCCCGATCAACGGGAAATCAAACAAATGAAAATTGAAACACAATAAAAGTTTTCACCGACCGGCAGTATAAATGTTATTTTTCGTTTAAAAACGTCATAACCACTAAGAGAGGGAATATTTTACAGTTCGTCCTGCGAACCAAAAATTAACAATAATAAATCTCAGCATTATATCCAATGAACACCGATTTTGTATCAAATGCCGTCCCGCAGCAAACCACTGTTTTTATCCAATGGTTATTAAGCTAACAATGGCAATATGCCATACAAGGAACATCTGTAAGTGGAGCTTACACAAGGTTTTCTATTGGGAGTCTTTGATGAGGCTTCGGGAACCTGCAATGGAAATAAGGATTAGTTATATTATAAATCATATGGAATGGAGTTTTACGCCCTACTTTTCTGCATGCTCGATTATAGACATTTGGAAAAAGAACAGATGTAAGTTAAAGAAAATGTCCATTATATCCACAAGTCATCTCCCGGTAAGAGATGCCGAGTCGGTTACCCACAATACGTAATACACAATTATTAGCTATGTGGACACTCCGGGATGGATACTTATTCGACTGAAGTAGAAAATAAACATATTTAACTATATGGACTCTGTGATAGTAATGTGGAGTTGACAAATCTAAATATCCAATAAAAATACTGTTGAGTCTATAATCGTCAGAAAACACCCTTACCTGAGCTAGGAACAAGTTCTTTCAGAAGGCGATGCAAGTGATTGAGTTCGGATTCTTCAGGCATTGGGTCACCGGGAAAATGAGCCTGTTGAAGAGCTTCAAATTCATCTCGAATAGTTCCTACATCCACAGTGAGCGCCATGGGCGACGAGTTCAACTCATCCAGTAATTCTTCTTCGGACAGCTCTGAGGAGTAGCAAGGTCCAGGCGAGAAGACCTCGGAGATTGTGGACACCGGTGAAGGCACGCTATGGTGTGGGCTTTGTGACTGCATAGACTGTGTTGATGTATATTGGGATCTATAACAAGAATTAGCTGCCATCAAGGGAACCTCTATAGGCTCTTGTTTGATACACATGACTGGTGGTTGAGGAAGAGAGCAAGGTTTCACATCAATCCAGTTTAAAAATTCTTCTAAATCATCTGAGTCTAAATCAGGCAGACTTGGCTTCTTCTCGAGTTTAATCATCGGTTTGGGAGGAGCCACCTTTTTCTCTCCTGGAATCAGCTCGTCAAAGAAGGACTCAATATCCAAAGGGTCAATGAAAGGCAGCCCTTTTCGTTTTCTCTTCATGCCAGTCTTTTCAGTCTTTTCATTTCTCTCAACTTCCCGGAATTGCTGAATCTTGGACAAGTCTTCAAGGATATCGAAAGAGTTGTCTATAGATGCATTACCATCACTTGAAGATTTGTGTTCTGGGCTAGAAGCGGGTGAAGCTTCAGGAGTCAGGAACGATTCCGGGATCTGTAGACATGGATCAGGGACCACTTGTTCCAACTGGAGATTTGGACTCAGGCAGGATGATTGATTCATCATCCGGGGTTCCACCATCACGTTCTTCTTCGTCAGGGAGGGGGAGCTGGACACTGCATAGTTATTGACGGACATAACTTGCGTGTTCGACTGTCCAAAGGGTTCAAATGAAAGAGAAGCATCATTAAAGGGTTCGAAAGAGCCGAAGAAGAAGTTGGATGAAATCCCGAGTCCAAATTCACCGTGGAAGGTCTCTGGTTTTTCTGTTCTGTCAGTGCGTGGTATTTTTGCTGGCTTACACTGGCTAGTTATTTTCTTCTGAAGCATTTGTTTGACCTTCTCAGTATGGATCGAGGTGGCTGTGGAAGGCTGGGCAGGGCGGCCTCGACGATGACTCATGTAATTCTGTTGGTTCATCTGCTCGGGGAATCCAGGTTGAGAGTGTCTTAAAGTTGAAAACTGTCCAAAGTTTGATGTGTTAGGCATCCATTGAGTGGTTTGTGGTTGCGTTTGAATATTGCCCACACCGTGTGTCCACAAATCTCCGGTTCTCGACGGGTAAATACTGAACGAGTTGCTCTGAAGTTTGAACTGGTAGGCTTCTTGCTCACTGAAATAAGAAAAGAATTAATTGAAGAAGATATTCTATTCAAATTGCCAAAATGAAATATGATTTTTCAATTCAATTTGGTTCCTGTACATCAAATCAAATGTAATTCTGTGTTCTGTTGGCAATGTTGAATATATTGGTTATTGATATTGAAATGACACATCTTTTCTCAATCTCGATTTTCAACCACAGAGTTATTGATTGCTTTCATCTCAGACACATTTTATAACGAAGCTAAATAGAGTTACCTGACCTTACCACTAGAAAAGGGAAATGGGAAATCACTCACCTGACGACTTGATTGATGCAGACTATAACAGGCTCATCATTCGAAGCTACAGCAGCTTGTCTCACGTGCATCACCATATTTATCCATATAACAGAACCATCAGCTCTGAGTATGCGTAAAATAGCCATACATCCCATTTCATGACTTGATCTGATCACTATGGAAACATAAGCATAAAAATAAAATGCCAGTGCCTTCGGTTGAAAAATAACTTGTTACTTTTGACATTTTAGAATATATATAGGTATAAATATAAGAATATACGTGAAGATCGCATAGCATTATAACTCTGGGTGACAAGAGGATATCAGTTCTTTTTTAATATTTTCATGTAAAAATATATATGATACAACGTGAAACTGACTGAGTTTCACAATTCAAGGTTGATTACTGATATTTTAATTTAATTATTTAACCAGATAAAATAGGGTGATAAACCTTGAACAATAATCAATTTCAAAAGTCGCTCAGAACATTGGTGTATCTAACAATAACTCTTGATCTAATAATAACTCTTGATCTAATAATAACTCTTGATCTAATAATAACTCTTGATCTAATAATAACTCTTGATCTAACTATAACTCTTGATCTAACAATAACTCTTGATCTAACAATAACTCTTGATCTAATAATAACTCTTCATCTAATAATAACTCTTCATCTAACAATAACTCTTGATCTAACAATAACTCTTGATCTAATAATAACTCTTGATCTAACAATAACTCTTGATCTAATAATAACTCTTGATCTAACAATAACTCTTGATCTAACAATAACTCTTGATCTAACAATAACTCTAGATCTAACAATAACTCTTGATCTAATAATAACTCTTAATCTAATAATAACTGTTGATCTAATAATAACTCTTGATCTAATAATAACTCTTGATCTAACAATAACTCTTAATCTAATAATAACTCTTGATCTAACAATAACTCTTGATCTAATAATAACTCTTGATCTAACAATAACTCTTGATCTAACAATAACTCTTGATCTAACAATAACATTTAATAATATTAATGAAAAAAAAAACAAAATAAACAAAACCATGTGACTTACATTGAACATGTTTTTCTCTGGCCACGTGAATATCTTCAGGATGTAGCATATTATACCACGACTTCCGGCTTATTTCCTCATTTGTGTATCCCAGATGATGTTCCGCACTGAAAAAATAGTTCCAATTTGGAATTATTTATCAACAATAACATTAATCGTTTCAATGTAGAAAGATGAATGATTAATGCCTCCTTCAAATCTATAAATCTAAAAATCTCGTGAACACAAGATTCCGACTTTCGCGTTTCAACTGAGTTATGTCCCTTGTGTAGAAACCACAAGTATGCCAAAACGAACAAAATCTGAAATATTAAGCTAAAATACTCACGTTTCTGTGATTTCGACAAACGTCATATCGAGATTATGAACAGTTCTAAAGATCATAGTGTTATTCTGCACCATGTTTTCCTTCAATTCGGGTGTAATCAGCGGAGTACAGGTTGCTGTAAATACATACTGTATATCATTGGTTGTTTCATGTACAGGTACTTTCTTAAAATGTCCACGCACGTGCATTATCTGAAAATAGAACAAACATCATTTTTATAATCAGGTCTGCACGTACACGATCTGACATCTGTAAATAGCATTGTTTTAAAGAATGGTGAAGAAATTTATATGTATCTCAGCTTCTATTTGCGTCATTCCAATTTTCCGACAGATATCTGTGGTTCCAATTTTCAGTTTCAATAATTGTATATGTCGTCACTATAACAAAAACTGTTCATAATATCTATCTTTTTTGATAGCTAAGTTTACATGTAGTTGAAATGGAATTACAGGAAAACAAACCCCCCAAAAAATAATGGTTGTATCATCACCATGTACTGAGAAAAATGTGACTAGCAATTAATATTGAGATAATTGTTAATTACTCGAGCATCATGACTTGTTTAAATTTACTTTCTTTTAGAATTTATAACATTTATATTTTCTATTTCACTGAAATTGCAACAATATTACACTTTTAAAGTTAAAAACTGGGTCATTATAAATACGAAAAAAGATTGTGCTAACTCAACACCGTGACGAAACAAATTCTTGTAATCTATATAACTAATAATACTGTATTAATATAACATGATTATGACATCATCTAAATATGAGTAATAACAGAGGTATTTTCTCTTCTTATATTCTATATATTGGTTTAAAACATTAATAAACCAACGAACCAGCCGGGAGTAATCTATGGAGCTAAAATGATCATTGGTAATATCAATGATTATCAAATTTCACACAAAGGAAAGAAAGTCGACTACAAGCTGAGATCATTGTCATAGAATTCATTATGTAGTTTACATGTAGTGATATACTTCTAGCCCACGTCTATTTAAAAAACAAATATATTACAGTAATCAGTTAAAACTTTACAAATTCAAATATTAAAATAATCAAAAATTTTAACTAATTTTACTCAAATAAAACAATTATTGTAATTCAATCACAATAGGAAATAGAAATTGATTTGTCATCACAATAGTTCAATTTAGATTCAAAACATCTCTTTTATCTTGGTAAAACAAAATCTTGTATTTTTTTCTTTTCTTCAAAACACAATTGTATATTTCAGGATATTTTTCCAACCTCCGATTTGGAATTTGTCTTTTATTAATATCTTTTATTTTGAGAAATATAATTTGTGTATTTTGAGAAATTTGAATTAATTTGTATGTATCAAATAATCAAACAAAATAGAAAATTAGCTCTGGATATTTAATATCTGTTTGGGTTCTGACACAATATAATTCTCAATTTGATTAATACAAATCATCGAGGACAACAAAAATAAATTGTATTTAATATCGTATCTGTCTAATTCTAAAGACAACAATGGATATATTTTTCTTAATGTTGTGTCGATCTATTTCTATTTATACGCCAAGTTAAGCACCAAATATAGTCAACATTTCGTATGTCGTATAAATAATGCCTTTGGCATTGGTTTTCTTTTTTAATTGAGTGACATCAGACTATATAAACCAGTCAATTTAACAGAAACTGTCAGGTATTATAATATAACATAACAACAGCACTGTTAACCACTATCAACTTTACAGACCAGTCAATTTAACAGAAACTGTCAGGTATTATAATATAACATAACAACAGCACTGTTAACCACTATCAACTTTACAGACCAGTCAATTTAACAGAAACTGTCAGGTATTATAATATAACATAACAACAGCACTGTTAACCACTATCAACTTTATAGACCAGTCAATTTAACAGAAACTGTCAGGTATTATAATATAACATAACAACAGCACTGTTAACCACTATCAACTTTACAGACCAGTCAATTTAACAGAAACTGTCAGGTATTATAATATAAAATGATAACAACAACTGTTAACTACTATAAACTTTACAGACCATTCAATTTAACAGAAACTGTCAGGTATTATAATATAAAATGATAACAACAACTGTTAACTACTATCAACTTTACAGACCAGTCAATTTAACAGAAACTGTCAGGTATTATAATATAACATAACAACAGCACTGTTAACCACTATCAACTTTACAGACCAGTCAATTTAACAGAAACTGTCAGGTATTATAACATAACAACAGCACTGTTAACTACTATCAACTTTACAGACCAGTCAATTTAACAGAAACTGTCAGGTATTATAACATAACAACAGCACTGTTAACTACTATCAACTTTACAGACCAGTCAATTTAACAGAAACTGTCAGGTATTATAATATAAAATGATAACAACAACTGTTAACTACTATAAACTTTACAGACCAGTCAATTTAACAGAAACTGTCAGGTATTACATTATAAAATGATAACAACAACTGTTAACTACTATAAACTTTACAGACCAGTCAATTTAACAGAAACTGTCAGGTATTATAATATAACATAACAACGGCACTGTTAACCACTATCAACACTACAGACCAGTCAATTTAACAGAAACTGTCAGGTATTATAATATAACATAACAACAGCACTGTTAACCACTATCAACACTACAGACCAGTCAATTTAACAGAAACTGTCAGGTATTATAATATAACATTATAACAGCACTGTTAACCACTATCAACTTTACAGACCAGTCAATTTAACAGAAACTGTCAGGTATTATAATATAACATTATAACAGCACTGTTAACCACTATCAACACTACAGACCAGTCAATTTAACAGAAACTGTCAGGTATTATAATATAACATAACAACAGCAATGTTAACCACTATCAACTTAACAGACCAGTCAATTTAACAGAAACTGTCAGGTATTATAATATAAAAAGATAACAACAACTGTTAACTACTATAAACTTTACAGACCAGTCAATTTAACAGAAACTGTCAGGTATTATAATATAACATAACAACAGCACTGTTAACTACTATCAACTTTACAGATCAGTCAATTTAACAGAAACTGTCAGGTATGTTATACTGTAACTGTTCTAAAACGTAAGAGTGTTAATATGTAAAAGGTAATAACTCTTAGAAGTTTGTCATCATTTCAGAATATTTAATATAATGCCGAGTGTTTACCATCTTTTAAGTGGTATTTAGTATAGTAAGTAATAACTAGTATAATAAGTAATATCTAGTATAGTAAGTAATAACTAGTATAATAGGTAATATCTAGTATAATAAGTAATATCTAGTATAATAAGTAATATCTAGTATAATAAGTAATATCTAGTATAATAAGTAATATCTAGTATAATAAGTAATATCTAGTATAATAAGTAATATCTAGTATAATAGGTAATATCTAGTATAATAAGTAATATCTAGTATAGTAAGTAATAACTAGTATAATAAGTAATATCTAGTATAATAAGTAATATCTAGTATAATAAGTAATATCTAGTATAATAAGTAATATCTAGTATAATAAGTAATATCTAGTATAGTAAGTAATAACTAGTATAATAAGTAATATCTAGTATAGTAAGTAATATCTAGTGTAGTAAGTAATATCTAGTATAATAAGTAATATCTAGTATAATAAGTAATATCTAGTATAGTAAGTAATATCTAGTATAGTAAGTAATAACTAGTATAATAGGTAATATCTAGTATAGTAAGTAATAACTAGTATAATAAGTAATATCTAGTATAGTAAGTAATAACTAGTATAATAAGTAATATCTAGTATAATAAGTAATATCTAGTATAATAAGTAATATCTAGTATAATAAGTAATATCTAGTATAATAAGTAATATCTAGTATAATAAGTAATATCTCGTATAATAAGTAATATCTAGTATAGTAAGTAATAACTAGTATAATAAGTAATATCTTATATAATGAGTAATATCTAGTATAGTAAGTAATATCTAGTATAGTAAGTAATAACTAGTATAATAGGTAATATCTAGTATAGTAAGTAATAACTAGTATAATAATTAATATCTAGTATAATAAGTAATATCTAGTATAATAAGTAATATCTAGTATAGTAAGTAATAACTAGTATAATAAGTAATATCTAGTATAATAAGTAATATCTAGTATAATAAGTAATATCTAGTATAATAAGTAATATCTAGTATAGTAAGTAATAACTAGTATAATAAGTAATAACTAGTATAATAAGTAATATCTAGTATAATAAGTAATATCTAGTATAATAAGTAATATCTAGTATAAATAACTAGTATAATATATAATAAGTATTTCGTAATAATTTTTTCATATAACCTACACTGAGACAACTCTATACATAATAGATGGGCGTATTTTATATTTATTCTGAAGGAGCAGGATAAGACAAGAGGCTTTCTGTGTAACCCTCTCCTGGTTGTCAACTTGAGTAAACGATTCATGGTGATCGCCGTGTGGGTAAAATGCATAATAGTGGTGCCCAGAACCTAGTTTCAAAGAATAGGCCCTGAAAAAATTGTATTTTCATATATTGTAACGATTTCAGAGAGAAAAATATCACAAATGTTAAAATTATAAAATAATATTAGGAATTAGAATGTTATAGAAACATGGAGGTTAACGAAATGGGACGGAAGATGTTTTGGTTTTTTGGTCAGGCTTTCTTATTATCAATTTTTTCTTGCTACTCTGATTTCGGCTCTGATTTGAATCATACTTTCTATCAGGTTGACGTTGACTTTTCAACTTGCTGTAATTTCAACTGTAAAAGTTTATTGTATTCTGTGATATCTAATTTGTTTCTAATTTTTTGGATGAAGAAGGTTGGTTATGAAATATTTCAATCCTGCGTTATAAAAACTATATCAATATCATAAAAATCTAAATTACATTAAAACACTGGCAGTAACAAGTTATTAAATCTAAATAGAGTTATTCTCATGAGGAAATCTATAGTCTCTACTCTGATTTAGACAGCTCTTCTACACTGAATGCAGGTTTGTTTGAATCGGAATGGAAGTAATAAGTTGAATTAAAATCATAAATTGAAAATTAAATATACCCTTAACCCTTTCCAGATATTATAATTTTCACTCTACTTCCATCCCACCCTACACCGAAATGTGCCCGGGCTTTGACCTATACCAGAAGTGCCAAATTCAACCTAGACATTGTATCATTGTATCATTATACCGGATGTAGTCCCCATTCTAGATTAATGTAATATTACTTGTATCATGAACTGGTTCTAGATGAACTTTAAAGGTGAATAAATAAATTAGTTCATTAAAACTTGACACCTGTATATTACTAGTAGTTAAAAACCTGGCAACATCAACACATTTATAAACTGTTAGGTCCTGTTCAGTAGTGTGTTATATAGGATCAGATGATGACCTCACAACAATCGTCAATACCATGTGTTTCTCACCAAGATTGTTATTAGGTTTCAAGCTACAGTCTAACTTGTACCAACAGCCATCAGCATGACCCCTCAATCAACGACCAGTAAACATTCACCCCTGCAATCTACAACCGATTTTACTACAACAACTTGTTACGCCTGTCGTATTATCAAATTTCTTATATTCTTGGTTATATCTTAGTTAGGTTCTTGTGAAAGAGACTCTTTCTGTATCCTTTTGGTTTGTATGCGGTAAAGCGTAAAGCGACATAATACTTATCTTAACTGGCAAAGCACCTATCTCAGCCGACATAATGTCTTTCTAAACCCATATGATACTTTTTCGAAAGGGAAATGTACCATTAAAACTTTTAATTTGTAAATCAGTGACCACAAGTCGACAGAATCAATGACGTAAACACTCAGTGACCACAAGTCGACAGAATCAATGACGTAAACAACATGATAAAATATAATAATACTGTGAAATTAGAATCTAAACAAACCAACAGACATTGTAGTTTGCTATCAATATTAGTGAAATTATATTTTATCTCGTTAAATATACCATGTAATAAAACACTATACATTCAATACGTCATATAAACTCGTTATTTACCTGTTACTATGGCAACTAAAAGTCAGGTGAAAACATACAATATAATGTAACACAAGGTTTATTTTCTAGGTTTTCATTTGGAAAATGCCCTACATTTCAATTCTCACTGTGATTATGATAATAATATATAAGCTCTAGTTCTGTAATCTAACAGGACTATCAGTCATGTGATTTTGGGATTGACATTTTTCACAAAGAGTACTTGATATTAAGAAATCATCATGAAAAATCTTCACCATCTGATATCCTTTTTTTTTTACTTTTAAGGCACCAATTTAAACAATGTTTGAACACCGTATTTCTGACAATATCAACAGCCCATGTGACCACACTGGCTTCTTAAATTAATCAGTACATACCTTAACATCGCCGAAACCAGCTTGTCGTTTTAGACTTCTCGACATGTTCATCCTACAGTAAAAACTGATATCTTGGTTGATATCTGATGATTGTAGTTGTGTTTGTAAAGCACTGTGATCTCTCTTGTCCACTATATCATAAAGACTGTCACCTTGTGTTTTCATATCCACCTATAATATTGATCAAAACATATTATTTACTATTTTGTGTACATCACTTAACTTAAGGTCGAAACAGATAGTTTTCATTGCATCACCTATACATCTTGTGATATTTCCATTTTTTAAGAAAGATATTCTTTGTAATAAGAGTTTGCTTGTGTTTTTTTAAGGCCTTGTAAGTCTTTGTAAAATTCTGTAAAATATATAATGTACTCGAACATATAAGTTAAGATTTGATGGACTTGTATCAGAGAGTTCCGATCTTCAGTTAAAATGGGACCAGACAACAATTTAAACTCACCATAGAGTGTCCCAAGTAATCTGTTACATTCTCTGAGATGTAGAGTAGTTTTCCCTCTCTTGTGGTTACAAGTATAAAGCCAGTCAGGGCCTGAAATATATACACAAACTTGATAAGTTTTAAAGGAATAGACAAACATTGTATACGGATAATAGAATGGTTTAATAAAAAATGTAAAGGGTTACACATGCTATGTATAAGTTCTCCGACATCGTATCTCCTATAAGTAAATATCCACAAAAATTGATAAAGAATTGGGATGAAATGGGTTTTAACTACAAGTATCTGTGAAAACATTTAAGATTTCTATATTGTGCTTACTCTGCAGTGAATGTATATAAATCAAACATATATTTTAGAATCATTATAATGATAAAAGGGATTGTGTTGAAAGACAAATTCAGCCTCGAATCCAACATCAAGAGCTGTAGATGCTTGTAAGTTACGATGCTGTGCCATCGTTCAGAAGAGTCCTAGTAGCCTGCCGTAGCTCATAAAGTTATTTTGGTATTTATATTTTCAATCTAAAAGTTATCAAGTCAGATAATATTTTGATGCAACAAGGATGTGATAAAACATTATTTAATAAAAGTATCCGGAAGTCAAGTTCCGGTGTCAAGAAAATTTAACAGTCCCGCAGTTAAAATGTTAAATGACAGTAACGCAGAAAACGGAAACAGTTGACTGACAGTTCCCTGTAAGTCTCATCAAATTCACCAAGGCCTGGAACACACGGTGTATTTTTTCGGGTCATGTTTGTCTTTTCAGACTTTAATTGTTGAACTTTACAGAAGTAATATGATTCATTTTCCATAAAAACAGTTTCGAGTTTTTTTGATTTATATTAATCTTAATTATTACTATCTAACGTTGAATTTACTACAAGCTTTCACACACTAGTACAACACACGAAGTGAAATGAATGTTCTACTTTAAATTTTCTTTTAACTTTTATGGACTAATGTAGACGGAGTACAACACAAAAGACAGTCGTATTGCTCCAATATATATTACAGAACAAAACTATATTCTATAACTCAGGCTAGAATTTCAATTGAGTTCATTTCTAGAGAAAATGACTATATGATCAGAATGTTTCATGTTAATTATTCAAACTGAGACAGCTATACCATCCTTAAATAGTTCGTTAGATAAACTACCATAGGCCTTGTTCACACTACAGGTAAAAATTACATTCTACTGTTCTGTATCTTATTAGACTAATGAAATGAAATGGAGTTTTATATCCAACTGTTCTATATCTTATTGGACTAATGAATGAAATGGAGTTTTATATCCTACTGTTCTGTATCTTATTGGACTAATGAAATGAAATGGAGTTTTATATCCTACTGTTCTGTATCTTATTGGACTAATGAAATGAAATGGAGTTTTATATCCTACTGTTCTGTATCTTATTGGACTAATGAAATGAAATGGAGTTTTATATCCTACTGTTCTGTATCTTATTGGACTAATGAAATGAAATGGAGTTTTATATCCTACTGTTCTGTATCTTATTGGACTAATGAAATGAAATGAAGTTTTATATTCTACTGTTCTGTATCTTATTGTACTAATGAAATGAAATGGAGTTTTATATCCTACTGTTCTGTATCTTATTAGACTAATGAAATGAAATGGAGTTTTATATCCTACTGTTCTGTATCTTAATATATTAGCAGTATATGAAATCAAATGAGGTGTTTGTCTGTTTAAATCATGGTCTTTTCTTACGACCTAATAGTTATAAGTTATCATGAGGCAATACATATTGTAATTTTAATATTTTAATTATTAACTTGCAGCTAGTGAAATATACCTTTCTATTAATATATTACTGCTGTGTCCACGCGCTATTTCATTCTAATTTATTTCTATTTTTATGAATTAAAACCTATAAAAAAGNGGTGTGTTTCGTTTTAGGGTCGCATCAATAGACCCGGATATATTTTCATTGTGACCACAATCTAGCCAATCAGCGTTCATGCTCCATTAAATATCACCCAATCAGATGAAAGATCAGACTATTAGATGACCTTGATGACGTATTAGGGTTTTATTGAGACTATATTAGTCACCCATTGAAAGACTACGTTATTTGTACCGTATTTAACCCTTTTATAGACCCTTTTAACAGTTCAATAGCCTTTTATTATCATACAGAGAGTCGAATATCAAGTTTAGACGATCAGATGACGTAAAGAGTTTTATTGATCCTATTTCGTAATGTATTATATAGAGAAGACTGTGAAATATTATATAGGGGAAGATAATAAAATTCGTAGAAGAAAATGAAAGAGGTCAATAGACGTTACCTTCAACTTCCAACTCTTTATTGTAATATCGTTTTAATATATAAGGTGATATAAGAGTGAGATAATACGCCAGGGTTTTTTCTTCATGACGCAATGGGTCTATTATCTGCTCAATATTTCAATTGGGGGTGGGTAATAGCCCTTTATTACGATTCTTATTTATATAAAATTATAAAATAAATACATGTTTATCATAGATTCAGATAACGATTTAGACAAACCATGTGACATCACTGACCCCTCTTCATGACGTAATTTGTCTATTTTGGTCTCTGAAGAAAGGGGGGCGTTTAATGTGAGCTTATATCAGACGAAGCTCTCGAATCCAAAATTTTTTTTTTGAAATCGAGGCATGTCCTATTTGAAACTAACAAAAGTGTTGAGTATAATACTCCATGCTTCAATAATCATCTATCTCTCTACCATTTACAGATAATATATCTCATAGTATATATACATAATGACGTCATTGTTACAGGAATAGATCTATAATATATAGTGCATTTTTTATTTCTTTCACCTTGAACCTTGACCCCTATTCAACATTTCTTATAAACGATCTCATGGGTTTATATCACAAAGAAAACTTCTATACGCCTATCAAAACCACAAACAGGTATTGATACTTCTTGGAAGACGCTTTATCGTCTTATCCGTTTCTTTTCCGTCGTAATCGTTTCTTTACCGTCGCAACCGTTTCTTTATCGTTTATCGTCGTATCTGTTTCTTTATCGTCGTATTCGTTTCGTTAAATACAGCACAGTAATGAAATCGGAAATAAACACGCAAAGGATTTTTGATTTTATAAAAGAGTAAAATGATTTTAAAACAAGACTATTAATATGTCAATCATTTTGAGTGATTGTAAATTGACTGATACACTAAAAATAGAGAGTAGAAACTCAAGTATTTAGAGCGATGCATTATATCGTTCCGGGGTAATGAACTCCGTTGAAAATTAGGTGAATCTTGTTGATTTGAATTATTCGTTTACATTTCATTTTAAGATGGGATGAATGATCCTGTCAAAGTAAATAAAAGTTAATTTAAAGATATGATGTATATTGTTATAAATATGGGAAAGTTACACTGCTGGTAGACTGTCCCTGAGGTCATTCTGCTGGTAGACTGTCCCTGAGGTCATTCTGCTGGTAGACTGTCCCTGAGGTTATTCTGCTGGTAGACTGTCCCTGAGGTCATTCTGCTGGTAGACTGTCCCTGAGGTCATTCTGCTGGTAGACTGTCCCTGTGGTTATTCTGCTGGTAGACTGTCCCTGAGGTCATTCTGCTGGTAGACTGTCCCTGAGGTCATTCTGTTGGTGGACAAGATTGTCTCGGACAGTTCAACCTATTCAACCGAGGAAAAACACGCTATTTAGTAAGAAGTTAATTCACTGGAGGTTTGGGGATCTGTGATTTTATGTTAGTAGGTATTCAAGCCAGAGGCAACTGTCGTCAATTAAACATGTTTTAAAACGAGATGTTATATTGGTTTGGCGCCACTCAAACGATACCAAATATAACCCATGTTTGTCACCTCAGTTTCAAGAAACACCGAATTTATCTTAAAAAACAAAACAAGCTTAAGTTCCATACTTTTTGATTGAAATATGAATGACGAACTGTTTTAGTGATTATTAACTGTAGCTGATCTATAGAAATCTTATAACTATTTCCCTAAAATCCGACAGCACTCTCTGATTTTATCTGATTTTATCTAATTTTATCTGATTTTAATTTATATTCACTCTGACAGTGTTTTTATAGTATTATGTATGTTTATCAACAACTGGTTGTTTATCTATAACATGTCTTGCTACTATCTGGGTACTTAATATAAAAATTGTACTACCAACCCCCTGATATAGATATATAGATATACACCATATATAAACTTACATCACATATATTTACATTTTTATTCATCTAATATGCCAGACAGATTTAATTAAAGAATATAAAAACTTGACAGCCAACTCGAAAAAAAAATATTGTTTTATAGGTGACCAATTTTTTGAAATTTAAATCAGACAGTTGTTGTTGAAAAGAGACAGTTTCATTCGGAAGTCGAGGTCACAAATATAACTAATAAAACTTCTTTAAAACATTTCATTGAGACCGATACACGTCTCTCTCATCATTTCATTTTAATATATTCATATTTAGTTTTATTATTACAATATTCACAAAATACAGATTTTATCTGAGTTAAATTATCTTGTAATACAACGTTAACTAATTACTATATATATATATTATAGTTGAATCAAGGTTATTAACTAATTACTATATATATATATATTATAGTTGAATCAAGGTTATTAACTAATTACTATATATATATATTATAGTTGAGTCAAGGTTATCAACTAATTACTATATATATATATTATAGTTGAATCAAGGTTATTAACTATTTACTATATATATATCTATTATAGTTAAGTCAAGGTTATCAACTAATTACTACATATATATATTATAGTTGAATCAAGGTTATTAACTAATTACTATATATATATATTATAGTTGAGTCAAGGTTATCAACTAATTACTTATATATATATATTATAGTTGAATCAAGGTTATTAACTAATTACTATATATATATATTATAGTTGAGTCAGGGTTATTAACTAATTACTACATATATATATTATAGTTGAGTCAAAGTTATTAATTAATTACTATATATATATATTATAGTTGAGTCAAGGTTATTAACTAATTACTATATATATATTATAGTTGAGTCAAGGTTATTAACTAATTACTATATATATATATTATAGTTGAATCAGGGTTATTAACTAATTACTATATATATATTATAGTTGAGTCAAGGTTATTAACTAATTACTATATATATATATATTATAGTTGAATCAAGGTTATTAACTAATTACTACATATATATATTATAGTTGAATCAAGGTTATTAACTAATTACTATAAATATTTTATATTAGAATAAAGGTTATTAACTAATTGCTATATATATATATATTATAGTTGAATCAAGGTTATTAACTAATTACTACATATATATATTATAGTTGAATCAAGGTTATTAACTAATTACTATATATATATTATAGTTGAGTCAAGGTTATTAACTAATTACTATATATATATATTATAGTTGAGTCAAGGTTATTAACTATTTACTATATATATATATTATAGTTGAATCAAGGTTATTAACTAATTACTATATATATATATATTATAGTTGAATCAAGGTTATTAACTAATTACTATATATATATTATAGTTGAGTCAAGGTTATTAACTAATTACTATATATATATTATAGTTGAGTCAAGGTTATTAACTAATTACTATATATATATTATAGTTGAATCAAGGTTATTAACTAATTACTATATATATATATATCATAGTTGAGTCAAGGTTATTAACTAATTACTATATATATATATTATAGTTATATTATAATTCATTATATAAATATATAATATATTTTTAGATGACGGAAAGCCCACTCCATTCCGGTAGTAAAGTAAAGTTATATTTGTTTAGCAACAGTTTTTAGACGTTAAACTACATTTTAATTAGAAAGTTTGGCAGAATGGCATAACAATATTACATGTTTTCAACTAGAGTGCAGATCTGAGCAATAAAAAATAAAACATACATACAACATGTTCAGACCTGTCTATTTTTACTCTTTATTCTCAGGAAAATGGCGCACCTTATATTACCAGGTAAACTTATAAATATTTAAAATACATAGAATTAACCTACACATTATAAAATACATAGAATTAGCCTATGCCTAACTATAGGTTAACTATCTTACTTTTGAAAAAATACAAATTGGGATATCATTGATTAACTGGGATAGCTACTAACAGTTATTTAAATAATAGAAGTTTCTTACCTGGAAAAAATCGCAGGGTAAATCCTTTCCCTGACGTGATGATCGAAACACTGAAAATATAAAAAAAACCAGGTGAGTAAAGTTCAGAAAAGATTGATTTTGTCAGATATAACACACGACAATCAGAAGCAATGACAGAGGATCCTTATTTTGGGTTTTACGTTGAATGTTTTAAGACAGGAAGATGTTTAAAACAGTCATACGTAAAACGCATAGTAATTTTAAACAGTCGGGCGTAAAACGCATAGTAATTTTAAACAGTCGGGCGTAAAACGTCAAGTCATGTTATGTTTTTAACACAGAGTTATAGTTCTGATGTAGTAGTGAAATATTTTAAACAAGTGGTCTAGGTTACCACAACCTTCAATAGTATATTCCTGTTACTCCTAGCGACCTTGACCTCTATACAGATTGACCTAGTAACCTAGAATCTTAGTGAACACATGTGTTACAGTTGTTTCTGATATTAATTTCACTTTTCTTATCTTATAAAACACTTGTCATAATCTACTTCAAAATCCCATGACATAGAGGCGTTTTTATATAACTTTCACAATTTCATTACAAAAATTGACTATATAAATATCATTATGGAAATTTAAAACTCAATCCGTTAACAGAAACAATATCTTACAGTAATAATCAGAACCCACACCAATAACGATATATTTATATATATATATTATAGATATTATTTCAGATAAAAGTTCTTCTGAAGCCGGCGGTATTAGACGTCTGTCACTAAAATAACAAATTCTAAACAAAACCCAACTCATCATTTATAAAAATCACCAGAGGCCAACTATCCGATTCATATTATTACAGCATGCAGTTCTTGTTCTGTACTGAGTTTATTCTTTAACTGTTAAAACAGTCAGATTCTCATTTCATATCGGAACAACCTGTGACAATCTTAAACTGGGTCAAGTCGTCATGAATGGATTTTTCTGCCTTGAACTCGTTGATTTCAAATGATATCTATATTGACTTGTGACTAGTGAGCGGATTCCGAATGATATCTATATTGACTTGTGACTAGTGAGCGGATTCCGAATGATATCTATATTGACTTGTGACTAGTGAGCGGATTCCGAATGATATCTATATTGACTTGTGACTAGTAAGCGGATTCCGAATGATATCTATATTGACTTGTGACTAGTGAGCGGATTCCGAATGATATCTATATTGACTTGTGACTAGTGAGCGGATTTCGAATGATATCTATATTGACTTGTGACTAGTGAGCGGATTTCGAATGATATCTATATTGACTTGTGACTAGTGAGCGGATTTCGAATGATATCTATATTGACTTGTGACTAGTGAGCGGATTCCGAATGATATCTATATTGACTTGTGACTAGTGAGCGGATTTCGAATGATATCTATATTGACTTGTGACTAGTGAGCGGATTCCGAATGATATCTATATTGACTTGTGACTAGTGAGCAGATTCCGAATGATATCTATATTGACTTGTGACTAGTGAGCGGATTCCGAATGATATCTATATTTACTTGTGACTAGTGAGCGGATTTCGAATGATATCTATATTGACTAGTGACTAGTGAGCGGATTCCGAATGATATCTATATTGACTTGTGACTAGTGAGCGGATTCCGAATGATATCTATATTGACTTGTGACTAGTGAGCGGATTTCGATAGTTTTTAACTTTAATCTGATTTTGGGTGGTACCAATTGATAGAAGTATTTAGGTAACTCTAGAGTTTACTAGTATCTAACAGTGGATATTTTGATTGTTAGCCTGACCTACTAATTACTAATTACCAATCAATCAATTAAGTATATTGTTGTATCAGTATAGTCATTCATTCTTATTACCTTATCACGACTGAAACTTCATATCTTTTAACTATCGACAATATTCAGTTTCATTTCCAATACAGTTTTCAGACCACCGAAACTGTGTGCAACACCCTAACATTCAATATATTGATATTTCTGATAACAGACACCTGTTCCCGGAACTAGAGTGAGTTACTGATATCAGACCAGATTCAGTAATATCCCAGCTAATGATTACTATTAATATATAGATTGTAGTAATACACCTACATTCAGTAATATCCCAGCTAATAATTACTATTAATATATAGATTGTAGTAATACACCTAGATTCAGTAATATCCCAGCTAATAATTACTATTAATATATAGATTGTAGTAATACACCTAGATTCAGTAATATCCCAGCTAATAATTACTATTAATATATAGATTGTAGTAATACACCTAGATTCAGTAATATCCCAGCTAATAATTACTATTAATATATAGATTGTAGTAATACACCTAGATTCAGTAATATCCCAGCTAATAATTACTATTAATATATAGATTGTAGTAATACACCTAGATTCAGTAATATCCCAGCTAATAATTACTATTAATATATAGATTGTAGTAATACACCTAGATTCAGTAATATCCCAGCTAATAATTACTATTAATATATAGATTGTAGTAATACACCTAGATTCAGTAATATCCCAGCTAATAATTACTATTAATATATAGATTGTAGTAATACACCTAGATTCAGTAATATCCCAGCTAATAATTACTATTAATATATAGATTGTAGTAATACACCTAGATTCAGTAATATCCCAGCTAATAATTACTATTAATATATAGATTGTAGTAATACACCTAGATTCAGTAATATCCCAGCTAATAATTACTATTAATATATAGATTGTAGTAATACACCTAGATTCAGTAATATCCCAGCTAATAATTACTATTAATATATAGATTGTAGTAATACACCTAGATTCAGTAATATCCCAGCTAATAATTACTATTAATATATAGATTGTAGTAATACACCGAGATTCAGTAATATCCCAGCTAATAATTACTATTAATATATAGATTGTAGTAATACACCTAGATTCAGTAATATCCCAGCTAATAATTACTATTAATATATAGATTGTAGTAATACACCTAGATTCAGTAATATCCCAGCTAATAATTACTATTAATATATAGATTGTAGTAATACACCTAGATTCAGTAATATCCCAGCTAATAATTACTATTAATATATAGATTGTAGTAATACACCTAGATTCAGTAATATCCCAGCTAATAATTACTATTAATATATAGATTGTAGTAATACACCTAGATTCAGTAATATCCCAGCTAATAATTACTATTAATATATAGATTGTAGTAATACATCTAGATTCAGTAATATCCCAGCTAATAATTACTATTAATATATAGATTGTAGTAATACACCTAGATTCAGTAATATCCCAGCTAATAATTACTATTAATATATAGATTGTAGTAATACACCTAGATTCAGTAATATCTCAGCTAATAATTACTATTAATATATAGATTGTAGTAATACACCTAGATTCAGTAATATCCCAGGTAATAATTACTATTAATATATAGATTGTAGTAATACACCTAGATTCAGTAATATCCCAGTTAATAATTACTATTAATATATAGATTGTAGTAATACACCTAGATTCAGTAATATCCCAGCTAATAATTACTATTAATATATAGATTGTAGTAATACACCTAGATTCAGTAATATCCCAGCTAATAATTACTATTAATATAAAGAGATGTGTGTACCAGCGCCAGCGTCGCCAGGAGATTAGTAACACCATGAATGAACCCGAATTGCTTATGGGCTCATTTACTATCTTGTTGATTTTTTCGCTTTGTGGACTCGTTTCTATTATACCAGTTCACCGTGGTGTTTCTATTATACCAGTTCACCGTGGTGTTTCTATTATACCAGTTCACCGTGGTGTTTCTATTATACCAGTTCACCGTGGTGTTTCTATTATACCAGTTCACCGTGGTGTTTCTATTATACCAGTTCACCGTGGTGTTTCTATTATACCAGTTCACCGTGGTGTTTCTATTATACCAGTTCACCGTGGTGTTTCTATTATACCAGTTCACCGTGGTGTTTCTATTATACCAGTTCACCGTGTGGTTATCAATAGTTAGTAATAAAACATCAGGTAATGTATTGACCAACAGATGGAGAGAAATACTATATTATCACATAAAGCAGAGGTTTAATTTTTATGAACAAAAACACTTAAAAGTTGGATGCAAAAAAATCGGTTTGTTTCCATGGTAACTAAGAGCTAATTAAATAATTATCAAGTATATATTAAGTATATATAATTATGAGATGATTATTTATATGTTAGTTGTAACATCCTATCTTCATCGTTTATCTATTATCATTATAAAGGGTTTTTCTTCAATAATTACAATTTATTGACGGTATGGTATATTTTGTACTTTTACATTATTGGTTTGTGGCCATCAGTATTATCATCATCATCATTATTATCATCATCATTATTATCATCATCATCATTATCATCATCATCATTATTATCATCATCATCATTATCATCATCATCATCATCATCATCATCATCATCATCATCATCATTATTATCATCATCATCATTATCATTATTATCATTATTATCATCATCATTATCATCATCATCATCATCATCATCATCATCATCATTATTATCATCATCATTATCATTATCATTATCATCATCATCATTATTATCATCATCATTATTATCATCATCATTATCATCATCATCATTATTATCATCATCATCATCATCATCATCATCATCATCATCATCATCATCATCA
>NW_008708676.1:86372-95918 GCF_000327385.1 Lottia gigantea | reverse complement strand
ATCATCATTATTATCATCATCATTATCATCATCATCATTATTATCATCATCATTATTATCATCATCATTATTATCATCATCATCATTATTATCATTATCATTATCATCATCATCATTATTATCATCATCATTATTATCATCATCATTATTATCATCATCATTATTATCATCATCATTATCATCATCATCATCATCATCATCATCATCATCATCATTATGTACAAATTATTATTATTATTATCATCATCAATATGACGCAATGACTAATCAATCCCGTCTAGTAATGTTATATTTTTTATGTCTGCCCTTAACGTCATGATAAATATAATATAATCATATAATATTCCCAGACAGTTGAAAACTTTTATTTAAGTTTAAAACGTCATGAATACGTCATACAGGGCTCATGCCAGACAAGGTGGGAAATATGGAATATTCGTGGGTGCAGCGACGTACTTTCCCGTATCCTTAGAATGAAATACCCAATTATAATAGCGATTTAAGTGAAACCAGATTTTCATGTCAAACCCCTTCCACTTTCACCTCTACCAGCCCGACCCTGCCACTTTCACCTCTACCAGCCCGACCCTGCCACTTTCACCTCTACCAGCCCAACCCCTTTCACTTTCACCTCTACCAGCCCAACCCCTTCTACTTTCACCTCTACCAGCCCAACCTCTTCCACTTTCACCTCTACCAGCCCGACCCTGCCACTTTCACCTCTACCAGCCCAACCCCTTTCACTTTCACCTCTACCAGCCCAACCCCTTCTACTTTCACCTCTACCAGCCCAACCTCTTCCACTTTCACCTCTACCAGCCCGACACTGCCACTTTCACCTCTACCAGCCCAACCCCTTCCACTTTCACCTCTACCAGCCCAACCTTTTCCACTTTCACCCTACCACAGTACCAGCCCAACCCTTCCATTCTATGTAACAATATATCTATGGTATTTTAGAAATATAATGATCTACAAATGATGGTGTAATCTCGGCTTTATAAACTGAAGTAATTATAGAACTAAATAGAATTCGATTAACCTCCATTGTGTTTCCAAACTATGTTTATTACGGTCTTTTATAATGATGTCGAGTTGTAATAACCGAGACTAAATGTCAATCTGATTGTGGTGTCTGTAGGGTGATGCTCAGGGAGTTCAAGGTTCATGTGTCCACACCGTGGCTCAACTTCCACACACCGTTGCTGATTCCAACCACACGACACGACACGACACGACACAAAAATTATAATGCAAGGGGATAACCTTTGGGCCTTGGGTTAGTTGCGTTTTCGTTTTAAAGGGAAATAACTCGTACTTCAATTCTTGAATATTAATATTTCAAAGTAGGTCAGGTCAAAACTTAATGGTAAGAATTGTTATAGCTAAATATCTAATGTTTCTATATTACCGAGGATATCAGACTATATCATATATTCGACCACCAGTACTAGTTAATATTTAAATTTATATTCCATTCAGAGAATTACCGGATGTTTATAACAAAAAATATAAATTTATCCTGCAATATTTCAATATTCATAAAAGTTTATGTAAGTGTATATGATTATACCAGACTATAACGTGATATATTTGTATAAAAGAAGTATTGCACCATAGAAACCCTGGGTATGACTAATCTTTATACTGATTGTTTTCTTAACCTGAAAATTGGCGCCAAATCGAACCATTCCCCCCTCTCCTGATACTCTATTTATATCAACCAATCAGATTCCAAGTTATAAATAGATTGGTGAAACATAAACAAACGCACATGAAAAGTTGCACATATAATATTTATTCTGTTTGAAATTTGACCGTGTATTTTATTAAGACAATATGTTCCACTGTATATCGTATGATGTTGTTATTTTTAACTCTTGTACTGGGAAATCTATTTATAGAATATAGAAGGAAACTCTCTTCCATACATTTAATAATGGCAATAAAATATTGGATCAGAACTAGAGGAAATCCAAAATTTAGAAAGAGGCACAGTTTTTATACTACTGGGGTAAATATTAAACAATAAAACATAGAACAAGAACTAGAGGAAATCCACCGTTTAGAAAGAGGCACAGTTTTTATACTACTGTGGTAAATATTAAACAATAAAACATAGAAGAAGAACTAGAGAAATTAAATTGATATTAAACTGTCCTGTTACCTTTATAATACCACTGTAATGAGCAATGAAGAATAAAAACTTTGAGATTACCAACTGATAACAGCAATACACAGACTTTATGACCAATATTTATTTAAGATAGATAAACTCTGAAGCTCAATTAGAAATTCTTTTGAAGATTAAAATCAAACGATCATCTTTCACAACTTTATACAACATTGTGAGTTTCAGTTTCAAATTATCACCACGTGATCATAGTTAGTTCCAGTACCCTTATTATCAACCTACAGCAGGGTTACAGCAACGAACCGAATTAACCCAATCGGATGAAGAACAATAGGATGTAAAACTCATAGTTGAGAATTTGGTGAGAATGTTGTACTCAGTAATCGTGTCTGACCTTCCCCCTGTTATTTTATTCTGATTGTAAAGTAATTATGTATTTTCTTGTTTCTATTTTAAACATATCTTTTTAACTTGACGGCTTTTTAACATCATGGCTGAATGTGTCTTTTTAACATCATGGCTGAATGTTTCTTTTTAACATTATGGCTGAATGTGTCTTTTTAACATCATGGCTGAATGTGTCTTTTTAACATTATGGCTGAATGTTTCTTTTTAACATCATGACTGAATGTGTCTTTTTAACATCATGGCTGAATGTGTCTTTTTAACATCATGGCTGAATGTTTCTTTTATATCTAGAAATCATTTATCATGATAACTCCTAGAAACCGGTTCTGCTTCACCAAGATTTACATCAGGGGATCGTGGCTAGATGTTTTTTTTTTAAAATCTGTAATAAAACTTTCACAGAAACCTGATATACATCTCAATGTCCCTATTATGACTTCGTTGAATGACATGCGGAAGTTTGTTTACATGTATTTATATTCGTAGTGGTTATGACGTCGCAAAGTTTTTTTTTTAAAGAATGAAATGATATAAATAGATTTTTACGTCATTTTTTTCTGCCTCTGATTAGGCAACGTATTATTATTTTACATATACAATGTTCAGCGATCTATAAATAGCACAAGAGATCTCTGGTAAGTACCAAATTCTAGACTAGACGCTTTTACTAAAACAAAATAGTTCGAACAGCGATTTGTCACTTATTTTGAACTCGACAAAATTCATAAGAGCTCAGAGGGTATTCAGAGTAAAACTAGTCTTGTTGTCGACTGAACCGATTAAGATTAATAAATGTAAATAGCAATATTAATAGAGTAATAGTAATAATAATAGAGTAATAGAGTAATAGTAATAGAGTAATAATAATAGAGTAATAGTAATAGAGTAATAGTAATAGAGTAATAGTAATAGAGTAATAGAGTAATAGTAATAGAGTAATAGTAATAGAGTAATAATAATAGAGTAATAGAGTAATAGTAATAGAGTAATAGTAATAGATTAATAGTAATAGAGTAATAGTAATAGAGTAATAGTAATAGAGTAATAGTAATAGAGTAATAGTAATATATTATTGTATTACTACAATTGATAGAAATAATATTCCTACTGTTTAATGCCGTCTTATATTTCAGCTAACTTTAAATTTAATTTATTTTACAGACTCAATCGACTCTCTGTACAGTAAATGTCAACTCTTGCAACATAAACTTTATGTTAAAATAAAAACAATATCTATATAGAATATCGAATAGCCAGAGAATTTCAGTCAAATGTTAAGAATGTTGGTCTGTAATTCCTGGAGTTTAAATGTCGGAATTGGAATCAGATTCAAAGTTCTAATGACTTCTGCTATAGTTTAAACCATGTAATTCAAGTCTTGTGAATGTCATTCTAGTATTATAGAATTTCAACCCATCACGTTTTCCTTGTTCCCAACCTTAAACATTCTGGTTAAACATTATTTTATTCATGGTCTAATGGGATATGGCGTCTAGATATTTGCTTGATCAGTTTTTATGACCAATGGTGCCATAGTTATATAGACACAGCTTCATGGAACAACAAATGATGACGAGTTAAAGTTTTATACAACTTTCTTTGACTGTGGACGACATGAGAAACACGTCGAAACGTTGAATAAAACTATCTATACATCGTACTCACAATTTGTAAATAGCACTTATAGATTGGATGAAACAATAGTATAGAATATAAATATATTAAGAATATCTTGGAACTGACGTCAATTAAACAAATAACAAGATAACCAGAAAACTGAAATATTCAGACTATTATATTCCTAAAACCACAAACTGTGGTGCCATTTAAACCTGCCTCGACAACCATAACTCAATTAACACTGTGTGGTTTTAAATATCAAAGTTTCAGGACACTTAGTTTAAATTTACCAGTAAGTATCACCAGAACATCGTCTTAAAGTTTGAAAATAGGCGACAATTCTCCCCTTTCTGACAAATTGAGTACAGAATCAAATATTGGAGATGATAGTATTATTTAATTTTCTTTTTCTTTATAGTGTTAGTTTAGTGAATTCTATTTAAACACTAAGATATATAGATATTATACTTTAAAAACACATAAGATAACATTATCACGATAAATAATAAACATTAAATCAAATTCTACTCACATTTTTGTAAGATGTTACATTTTCTAATATAAACACAGCTCAGCGACATGATTTGAAGTTGTGAAAGTCGCTGTCTAGCTGATTCCGCCAGCGGAAGTAAGTCTCTCATCGTACCAATCTCTGAATTGATCTGATCTCGTCTCTGTTTCGAGGCACCTCTGTTTGATCTGAAATAAAGATTGAGATAAATTAATGTTGGTGGGGTGGGGGATTGTCACTTTAAATCACTTTAAATCACTTTAAATCACTTTAAATCACTTTCAAATTTAAATCAATGAATGATGACTTGGTTATTGTAAAACGCTAAGATATGTGGATATACTACATACAGGTAACGTTATCAAGTAAAAAAAACTCTGTTATTGTCTGTATATTGATAGAAATGTGAATGATGACTGTCTGTTATTGTCTGTATATTGATAGAAATGTGAATGATGACTGTCTGTTATTGTCTGTATATTGATAGAAATGTGAATGATGACTGTCTGTTATTGTCTGTATATGGATAGAAATGTGAATGATGACTGTCTGTTATTGTCTGTATATTGATAGAAATGTGAATGATGACTGTCTGTTATTGTCTGTATATGGATAGAAATGTGAATGATGACTGTCTGTTATTGTCTGTATATTGATAGAAATGTGAATGATGACTGTCTGTTATTGTCTGTATATTGATAGAAATGTGAATGATGACTGTCTGTTATTGTCTGTATATTGATAGAAATGTGAATGATGACTGTCTGTTATTGTCTGTATATTGATAGAAATGTGAATGATGACTGTCTGTTATTGTCTGTATATGGATAGAAATGTGAATGATGACTGTCTGTTATTGTCTGTATATTGATAGAAATGTGAATGATGACTGTCTGTTATTGTCTGTATATTGATAGAAATGTGAATGATGACTGTCTGTTATTGTCTGTATATTGATAGAAATGTGAATGATGACTGTCTGTTATTGTCTGTATATTGATAGAAATGTGAATGATGACTGTCTGTTATTGTCTGTATATTGATAGAAATGTGAATGATGACTGTCTGTTATTGTCTGTATATTGATAGAAATGTGAATGATGACTGTCTGTTATTGTCTGTAATGATGAAACTAGTACCGTGATATAAATAATGGTTTTGTAAAAATCAGTTTTCACCATGTAGTATTATTAAGAATTTAACTGTGATTATTTGACATTATTTATCTGTTCTATATTAAACCTGACTGACTGACTGTCTGACTGACTGACTGACTGACTGACTGACTGACTGACTGACTGTCAACTGAGTCGCTACTAGTTATCTTATTATTTAACTTTAATTACATGTTATCATTGTGAGGTTTAGATAATATTAAAATAAACAATTTCCTTCAAGTCATATTTATAGAAAGAGATGTTCCATCCTAAACATGTTTATAAGGAGCAATTATATTTTGGGGAAGGGAGGGGTTTGATTCTCTAAAATGTGCTGGGCTAGAGTGGATCAAATTAACCAATCAGATTGAATAAGCTGTTTCTCTGAGCTCCATTAAGATTTTACTTTCGACAGTAACATTCGAAATATCCCTCATAGTTCTGTGATATTCAGAATGTTTACGACATCAATTTAGATGGTTTATTACTGCCAATTCTGACAAGTTAAACATTGATAGAACTCGGTACATCCTCTTCAAGTAGTGTTGAAACTAAAAAGAAAGATGTTGAGCAATAGGAAATATTACTCTGGTTAATTTAACAATCTACTAGGTAGTATTTAGTAAGTAAAACAGTGGGTTTGTGTTGACTCTCTCACCCACTCTTTACCTCTATTGACAATCTTCATTACAAGTAGTACAGAGTGGGCTACATCATTTTACATTCAGGCGACAGTTTTACTATTTACTTTCCGTAAGTTTTCTGTCGTCAGTATAACATAACGACACACTGAGTGTAAAATGAGAGGGCATAGCACACAATGTCTTCAAAACAGTAGGACATAAAACTCAATGATGTACAGACTAGAAGGACATAAAACTCAATAAAGTTCAGAGCAGTAGGACATAAAACTTAAAGAGATGCAGAACAGTAGGACATAAATCTCTATAAAGTTCAGAACAGTAGGACATAGATCTCAATGAGGTAGTTTTGGGACACCGTTTATGCGATCCACATATCTAATATATTACTATTTATTATTACTATTAATATAGTTCCTTTCATTACGAAACTTGCGGCTTTAAAGCGATTTTAGTGACTATCAAAATTAACACTGTGTATCTTATTTGTCAGCAAAATGACCTAAAAACGTCTTAAATTTATTGTGGGAGCCTGGTAAACTCACAAGTCATGTATTGTATCAACATTCCAACTTACACAAACACATCGTTTGACAAATTCTAATGATTTCAACAGACTAGAGAATTTAAACAGTCCGCCCCCGTGTACTGTATGAGTTGACAATGATATTTTAGTCGTTTGATATATTAAGATGACGGATAATGATGGTGGTCTATACACTGCTTGTTTGAATGTATATGATACATAATAATATATATTATCATAAAGAATTACCCATTGTGTATTATACAACTAGTTCTTCTCAAGGTTTTAATTGATATTTCTTTCATTGTTCAATCTAATAACACTATGCAGTATACAACAAGGTAAAACCAAGATACAACCATTAGACAAGAATCAAAGTTACATATCACAGGAATTTTACTCTCTAAATATCGTGATTATAATTAACTCAAGTGACGAATTAACTGGAGAAAAGAAAGAATGGTGAACTCTAACTCGACTATTATCTTTATAATACATAATTACCATCACCGTGTCCTGCTAACTGGTATATTTTGGTATTTTGACATATTGGACACCTTATGAAATTACCCGTGCAGCTAACTGGCTGATAATGTGGATCAATGGAGGATTAGGTACAACAGTTCAACTGTAATTTGGCACCTTGAGAACAATTTGTACTAAACCTGAAAATTCTGTAAATAACATCATCATCACCCTAGGTTCAATCTGATTAGTAAATTACATCATCATCACCCTAGGTTCAATCTGATTAGTAAATTACATCATCATCACCCTAGGTTCAATCTGATTAGTAAATTACATCATCATCACCCTAGGTTCAATCTGATTAGTAAATTACATCATCATCACCCTAGGTTCAGTCTGATTAGTAAATTACATCATCATCACCCTAGGTTCAATCTGATTAGTAAATTACATCATCATCACCCTAGGTTCAGTCTGATTAGTAAATTACATCATCATCACCCTAGGTTCAGTCTGATTAGTAAATGACATCATCATCACCCTAGGTTCAATCTGATTAGTAAATTACATCATCATCACCCTAGGTTCAATCTGATTAGTAAATAACATCATCATCACCCTAGGTTCAATCTGATTAGTAAATAACATCATCACCCTAGGTTCAGTCTGATTAGTAAATAACATCATCATCACCCTAGGTTCAATCTGATTAGTAAATAACATCATCATCACCCTAGGTTCAATCTGATTAGTAAATAACATCATCATCACCCTAGGTGCAATCTGATTAGTAAATAACATCATCATCACCCTAGGTTCAATCTGATTAGTAAATAACATCATCATCACCCTAGGTTCAATCTGATTAGTAAATTACATCATCATCACCCTAGGTTCAATCTGATTAGTAAATAACATCACCATCACCCTAGGTTTAATCTGATTAGTAAATAACATCACCATCACCCTAGGTTCAATCTGATTAGTAAATAACATCATCATCACCCTAGGTTCAGTCTGATTAGTAAATAACATCATCATCACCCTAGGTTCAATCTGATTAGTAAATAACATCATCATCACCCTAGGTTCAGTCTGATTAGTAAATAACATCATCATCACCCTAGGTTCAATCTGATTAGTAAATAACATCATCATCACCCTAGGTTCAGTCTGATTAGTAAATAACATCATCATCACCCTAGGTTCAGTCTGATTAGTAAATAACATCATCATCACCCTAGGTTCAGTCTGATTAGTAAATAACATCATCATCACCCTAGGTTCAATCTGATTAGTAAATAACATCATCATCACCCTGGGTTCAGTCTGATTAGTAAATAACATCATCATCACCCTAGGTTCAATCTGATTAGTAAATAACATCATCATCACCCTAGGTTCAATCTGATTAGTAAATTACATCATCATCACCCTAGGTTCAATCTGATTAGTAAATAACATCATCATCACCCTAGGTTCAATCTTATTAGTAAATAACATCATCATCACCCTAGGTTCAGTCTGATTAGTAAATAACATCATCATCACCCTAGGTTCAATCTGATTAGTAAATAACATCATCATCACCCTAGGTTCAATCTGATTAAGGAATAATTAAGACTCGTCTAACATCAAGTCTTTGAATGCCACAGTCAAATGTAGGCTTTGACGAAGTGGAACCCTGGACAATTATTTCTAAATATTCTTACATGAAATCTTTCTTCTTTCTTTTCCTTAACATTACCATCTTTGACTATTCATTGAACATATTTCTAAAACCACACCAGTCCATTACAATCCTGTCATACTGATGGTGCGGCAGAATTTATCACTAAATTCTAATCCAATATCCGGGTAATTATTTAACTGTGGTCCAGTTTTTTTCAATCTATCCTTATCTAGAAGCTCGATTTAAATACTGTCATAAATATATAGTTCATTGCCAAAACATCTCAAAAACTTTATATACAGTCCTAGGATATAGAGACTCTAGTTTCATTCTTCTATTACATAACATAATTCACATTCAACTTTCCCAATATTTAATATCACTAGCTCCATAAATACATTTATAAATA
>NW_008708676.1:78936-79865 GCF_000327385.1 Lottia gigantea | reverse complement strand
AATAAACTACTATCATACCTTGTCTATCTTTAATAAACTACTATCATACCTTGTCTATCTTTAATAAACTACTATCATATCTTGTCTATCTTTAATAAACTACTATTATATCTTGTCTATCTTTAATAAACTACTATCATACCTTGTCTATCTTTAATAAACTACTATCATACCTTGTCTATCTTTAATAAACTACTATCATACCTTGTCTATCTTTAATAAACTACTATCATACCTTGTCTATCTTTAATAAACTACTATCATATCTTGTCTATCTTTAATAAACTACTATTATATCTTGTCTATCTTTAATAAACTACTATCATACCTTGTCTATCTTTAATAAACTACTATCATACCTTGTCTATCTTTAATAAACTACTATCATACCTTGTCTATCTTTAATAAACTACTATCATACCTTGTCTATCTTTAATAAACTACTATCATACCTTATCTCTCTTTAATAAACTACTATTATACCTTGTCTCTCTTTAATAAACTACTATTATATCTTATCTATCTTTAATAAACTACTATTATACCTTGTCTCTCTTTAATAAACTACTATTATATCTTGTGTATCTTTAATAAACTACTATCATATCTTATCTCTCTTTAATAAACTACTATTATACCTTGTCTCTCTTTAATAAACTACTATTATATCTTATCTATCTTTAATAAACTACTATCATACCTTGTCTATCTTTAATAAACTACTATTATATCTTATCTATCTTTAATAAACTACTATCATACCTTGTCTATCTTTAATAAACTAATGTCATATCTTGTCTATCTTTAATAAACTACTATTATACCTTGTCTATCTTTAATAAACTACTATTATATCTTGTCTATCTTTAATAAACTAATATAATACCTTGTCTATCTTTAATAAACTACTATCATACCTTGTCTCTCTT
>NW_008708676.1:78369-78886 GCF_000327385.1 Lottia gigantea | reverse complement strand
TTACTCTTCTATCTCTGTACTGTGCTGAGCTAATGTAATAGAGCTAACATCTTACTCTTCTATCTCTGTACTGTGCTGAGCTAATGTAATAGAGCTAACATCTTACTCTTCTATCTCTGTACTGTGCTGAGCTAATGTAATAGAGCTTACATCTTACTCTTCTATCTCTGTACTGTCCTGAGCTAATGTAATAGAGCTTACATCTTACTCTTCTATCTCTGTACTGTGCTGAGCTAATGTAATAGAGCTTACATCTTACTCTTCTATCTCTGTACTGTGCTGAGCTAATGTAATAGAGCTAACATCTTACTCTTCTATCTCTGTACTGTCCTGAGCTAATGTAATAGAGCTAACGTCTTACTAAATTTTGTCATAATTTTTGTCCTATTTTATCATTACTTCATTGACCAATGAATTGGCACAACTTATAATTTCTTATTGCAATTACAATACAATATTTGTGGTCTGTATGAGAGTAGTAGTGAGAGTGGTGGGAGGTAATTAACGTCCAGTCTAG
>NW_008708676.1:57769-78319 GCF_000327385.1 Lottia gigantea | reverse complement strand
CTGATTAGTAAATAACATCATCATCACCCTAGGTTCAGTCTGATTAGTAAATAACATCATCATCACCCTAGGTTCAATCTGATTAGTAAATAACATCTTCATCACCCTAGGTTCAGTCTGATTAGTAAATAACATCATCATCACCCTAGGTTCAATCTGATTAGTAAATAACATCATCATCACCCTAGGTTCAATCTGATTAGTAAATTACATCATCATCACCCTAGGTTCAATCTGATTAGTAAATTACATCATCATCACCCTAGGTTCAATCTGATTAGTAAATAACATCATCATCACCCTGGGTTCAGTCTGATTAGTAAATAACATCATCATCACCCTAGGTTCAATCTGATTAGTAAATAACATCATCATCACCCTAGGTTCAATCTGATTAGTAAATTACATCATCATCACCCTAGGTTCAATCTTATTAGTAAATAACATCATCATCACCCTAGGTTCAATCTTATTAGTAAATTACATCATCATCACCCTAGGTTCAGTCTGATTAGTAAATAACATCATCATCACCCTAGGTTCAATCTGATTAGTAAATAACATCATCATCACCCTAGGTTCAATCTGATTAAGGAATAATTAAGACTCGTCTAACATCAAGTCTTTGAATGCCACAGTCAAATGTAGGCTTTGACGAAGTGGAACCCTGGACAATTATTTCTAAATATTCTTACATGAAATCTTTCTTCTTTCTTTTCCTTAACATTACCATCTTTGACTATTCATTGAACATATTTCTAAAACCACACCAGTCCATTACAATCCTGTCATACTGATGGTGCGGCAGAATTTATCACTAAATTCTAATCCAATATCCGGGTAATTATTTAACTGTGGTCCAGTTTTTTTCAATCTATCCTTATCTAGAAGCTCGATTTAAATACTGTCATAAATATATAGTTCATTGCCAAAACATCTCAAAAACTTTATATACAGTCCTAGGATATAGAGACTCTAGTTTCATTCTTCTATTACATAACATAATTCACATTCAACTTTCCCAATATTTAATATCACTAGCTCCATAAATACATTTATAAATATTCTCTTTCTGCTTGTATTTCAAGTAGGGACTGGTTCTACACCCTCTGAGTTTTATTGTGTTTGCATATACAAATAATATAAATGATGCTCAATACTCCGAATATCAGTCAATTCATCAGTTCAGTCCTGAACAGTCACCTTATAAACAATACAAGCCTGTTTAAACAGTTAATCTTCAGATAATAACTATACTGTTTTTATAGTTAAATAGTAATTCAACGAGAACACAGAATTAAACCTCGTATTTCCTTGATAAAGAATGTAATAAAATGTATAATTATTAATCTTAATGTCTAGGGACTTCCTTACTTGACTTATTTTAATACAAAGCGAATTCTAACCTAAAATACACAGCTCAAGCTCGACATAAAATATATGGTTATTACTGTATTTAACCCATATATATATATATTAATGATTCTACTGCTACATCTTTCATTCAGCTACACTAGTTAGATAGGTAGGTAGGTAGGTACGCTGGCCATAACAACCCTGGTTTACAATCACAACCAAAAAATAAAACCAAGAATAATAGTTTCCAATGATTTCTCTGGCACTAGCACCTGATATTCCAGATAAACACTACGATCTAGAAAAGAGATACACTGTGTTTGCTGATGATTCGGGTCTATCAACTATTGTAGCACGCTATGATCTGTTAGATCACTGTTAAAACACTCTTTTCAGTTTGTAATAAACACGACATTCTAAAATATATCCACACGACGATACCACAAGTTTAGCGAGCACCTACATATTCAATAAAGCAGGCAAGTAAAGTGGTGAAAACAGACAGATTTCCTGTATTTAAAAATCAAGTTAAAAATCAAATAATACCAGCATAATCTTAAGAACTACACAACACATAGATATACACAAAACCAAAACAAAATAGTCAAAATAAACTGTTTATCCAGATCCAACTGTTGTACTGCTGTATTGTTGTACTGTTGCTCTGTTGTACTGTTGTACTGTTGTACTGCCGTTCGGTTGTACTGTTGTTCTGTGAAATGAAGTCAATAATCAGATAATCAGATCAAATCAGCAAGATCTACAGGTGACAGAGATTTACAAATTCTCAGAACACCCAACATTAGGTCATATGTCAAGGTTGATTCTCTGTATTCTTATCAGATCAGCTTGACGGCATATTAAACCTCTTTTACTGTCAAATCATGCAGTATAATTTTGTAATGTTTTCAACGAGATGTTTGGTTAACGAAATCGTTTTGCTTGTTTGCTTGTTTGCTTGCTTTTTATCATATGTCACTCTTTCACTGTCTGATACAGATAGTATTATAACTCTTTTTATAAATCAACAGACTAGAAATTATACCTCTATATTCAACTATTGATACTTCAAAGAAACAAGAATTGAATTCCAAAGACCTATATGTACCAGGATAGAGAAGAATTCGACAGAAAGAATTCGGGACTCGCCTTCAGTCTCTGAAAGGTGTTAACAGTAAATTTCAGAATACTGAACTCCATCAATAATATTTATCATAGTTTTAAAGATTATGCTGGTTGGAAGGTAACTAGTTTCTATTCAACAGAAGGCACTGGCACAGGATAAAAGAACAGAGCAAGAGCTAGTACTATTCATTGACCCTATTCATGAGGGTTTTGGGTATTCAGGGCGTACGTGAACTAGAGTCAGACGACAACTAGCTTAGGCTGATAGCGATCTGTTTTGGGTGTAATAGATCTGTTGTATAATAAAGTCGGTTAATCCAAACCGGGGGTAAATTTAGACCGTACAAGATGAAGTCAATGAATGTTGATAATCTATTTTAAGATAATCTGTTAGAGATTTTTCACGTGGTCAACATTCAGAGGACTAATATAGTTCGTTCGAGTGTTTTTTTTAACAATATATGATTATGTTTATTATGTAATATATAAGTAATTTTCATTAATCAAAACAAAGTCGAATATCACTGGTAAATATCAGGAAATAGACAAGTTGAATTTTTTTTTAGTTAATCTCAGCTCTTAATCTCAAGGACCAAGCAATGGCTTCACCTGATGGAAATCTCACTCAGTTACAAACAAAATCACCCAAAACTCTCATTATTTTATACGTCACTAATAGCACACGGATAATATTTAGCCTGTCAAAAGTCATTAAGTTCAAAAACATTACAAACTATTAATACCTATAATCATATCGACGACTATTGTCTTTTGATCATTATGTCACGTGACTGCCCGAGGAGTGAGAACATCAAAGTATCTATTGATACTTTTAGTTATTTACACTTATCGTTTACAGTTCATTGGTTTGAAGGCCACGTGTTGAAATAACACGGAGTTTTACGTCCAGTAGTTTGTGGGACTTAACATCGTGATATTTTGAATAATGAGATATATCAAACCGATATTTTATGAAACTAAATTCTCAATGGGGTTTGATATGGTAATAATTTACTAGAAATTCATTTGGATCCTGATTTGGCCAATCTTGTATTTCCCGGAGAAATTATGCACAGAAATTTGACGGAAATGAAGCGTGTAGAGTGGGAGTGGTATAAAATTACTGTCAATCAAATGTAGTGTGGTACTTCCGATATAGAAATAGCTTGTCATTACAGAAGACAGGTTAATAGTATGTACTTTTTGTATAGTTGATGATTTATCTTGTCAGTCTCCAAGTCTAATTATTCAACAGAATCCAAACATAATACCTAGAGGACATATGAGACCAGTAAACCAACTTTAAATAAGTTGATGTCATCTAGGATGGTGAGGTAAACATTTGGGTGGATTCAGAGTAACAAAGGTCGACACTGAAAAAGTACTTGTTCAATTTTGACATTTTGTATTCAGTGTTGTGTTTTGTGATTGGTCAATGACTACAACTGATTTAATAATCTAGTTTTATTAACCAATCATATTCTACCTTCTAAATGTTATCTGAAATTATTTTGTAAGAGTTTAGTACTGAACTATTTTAAATATTTACCTTACTGAGATAATAAATTGAAGAGCAAAGTATAAGAGACACCCTCCTCGTTTATATCACCTGGTATCAGTTGAAGCTTGTGATTTGGTTATCAACCAGGATAGGGTTTATAAAGATAGTATCAGATATAACGACTATACGCCCAATTCAGATTATATTTTAGTATCCATAATGTACATACTTCAAGGTATTTTTAAATAAACAGTTTTTATTGACAAAGATAAAAAATTGAAACAAAGAACAAAGCAGTTACCAGTGATAATACATTTCTTCCTGTTTTAATATAATTATACATGTTGTGTAAGTTAATAGATTTTGGGATGGGAGCTCAACTATTTGACTCGACAGGTTAATTAAGAAATACTACACCATAATATTGATTGTGGTGATCGGAGATGTAGAAAATGACATTAGACGTAAAGCAAGTGTCAGATGACAAGGTTTTTTGACGTCCAAGGCAAAGATAAATTTTGTTGTGCTATTCGAGAAAACGAGCTCGGGTTAAATACCTCCCATAATAGTTTCATCAAATTAAGTTCACTGATATTAAACACCAAAACTATCTATTACAACCCTGACAAACCCTGACCCTGACAAACCCTGACCCTGACAAACCCTGACAAATCTGTACTCTTAGTTTCACAGAAAATGAGCAAATGTTAATTTGTAAGATAAGATAAGAATTTATAACTGGACCAATTTTTATCTCAAATTTGACCTTTATTTTCTAGCTCAATATAAATATTTATTTTCATATTTTATAGATAATATTACGCTTGTTGGTTAGTTCTTTAACATTTATGTCAAAAAACTCTTAAGTAAGAAATCTATATATAGGTTAAAAAACCAACTTACAAATAATGTCAACCAACTTACAAATAATGTCAACTAACATACAAATAATGTCAACTAACATACAAATAATGTCAACTAACTTACAAATAATGTCAACCAACTTACAAATAATGTCAATCAACTTACAAATAATGTCAACCAACTAACAAATAATGTCAACCAACTTAAAAATAATGTCAACCAACTTACAAATAATGTCAATTAACTTACAAATAATGTCAACCAACTTACAAATAATGTCAACCAACTTACAAATAATGTCAACCAACTTACAAATAATGTCACCTATATAGGTGAATATTGATGAATAATTGGTGAATAATTGGTGAATAATTGGTGAATAATTGGTGAATATAGGTGAATATAAGTGAATATTGGTGAATATAGTTGAATATAGGTGAATATAGGTGAATATAGGTGAATATAGGTGAATATAGGTGAATAATTGGTGAATAATTGGTGAATATAGGTGAATATAAGTGAATATTGGTGAATATAGTTGAATATAGGTGAATATAGGTGAATATAGGTGAATATAGGTGAATATAGGTGAATATAGGTGAATATAGGTGAATATAGGTGGTGAATATAGGTGAATATAGATGAATATAGATGACGGGAAATGTTGACACAATCATCCTGTTAACGACAACTGAATGAAACTCAGAGAAAATAGAGTAGAAAGGAAATAGAGAATTCTAACTGAATGAAAGTGGGGTGATTTATCATTACTGTCAACTGAACGGGAACAAACGTTCTATCATACATGTCATACTTCAACCACAACCTGCTATCTCATATCTTGTCTATCTTTAATAAACTAATATAATACCTTGTCTCTCTTTAATAAACTACTATCATACCTTGTCTATCTTTAATAAACTACTATTATACCTTGTCTATCTTTAATAAACTACTATTATATCTTGTCTCTCTTTAATAAACTACTATCATACCTTGTCTATCTTTAATAAACTACTATCATACCTTGTCTATCTTTAATAAACTAATATAATACCTTGTCTCTCTTTAATAAACTACTATCATACCTTGTCTATCTTTAATAAACTAATATAATACCTTGTCTCTCTTTAATAAACTAATATAATACCTTGTCTATCTTTAATAAACTACTATTATATCTTGTCTCTCTTTAATAAACTAATATAATACCTTGTCTATCTTTAATAAACTACTATCATACCTTGTCTATCTTTAATAAACTAATGTCATATCTTGAAGTAAATGTTTGGAAACTCATAATAGGCAGTTGTTGTATTTGTACCTGTAAATGCGTTCCTGGGAAAGCTCTTGAAACATTTTCAAAGCGTACTTTATATAGGAACGTAGACTGAAAAAGGTCAGTTGTCTGTACTATGAGTTACAACACGTCTCAGGTTCTGTTTAAATATTTCTATTAATCAGATTATATTTTTGTGGACTATGCCTAAATTTCTCCTGAATTGATATCAATATATTCAGTTTATGTAGTACAAGGTTTGCAAGGTAACCAAGGGAGAAATTAACATTTAATGGTTACTTGTACATGATCAACATGTTAGTTTCAAGTCTCTCGAGGCCTCTACCAATGTAATATTGTCAAGTCCCTGTTGTTTTAAAATAAACACCATGAGAAACTAGTTTCAGCTCATACAAATCGTGATCTTAAACATGAAATAAATATCTTTTAAACTTATTGAACCATCAAGTTTCAATTTACTTCCTACTGCAGAGTTTTCAATAAAACATATTATTATAGGGTCGTCTCTTTTATATATCAATAAAATAACAGTACAGAGACAGAGACAGAGTCATCCGACTTCGTATTTATTTGGGTTAATGCCTGAGACTTAAACTGTGTATATAATGTTCGATGAATTTTTGATTGACTCCTGGGACCTATATTGTGTACGAAATATTTTATTCTAACAATATTCTAGTTAGATAAATTTCGTAAAGTGGTAAAATGACATTTTTTGAATAAATCTGTGATTTGAATTATTTATTGATTTATCAGATTTACTTACTACTGTATAATAGGGTATGATTCGTGTTGAAAAAAACAACGTAATGCCACCTTTTTATATCATGAGACCCTGAAAGTCGCAATGATCTTAAAATTTTTATATCTGTTAGATTCTTATTTTATATTAACATAATTTGTATTATATTTTTTATGAAGTTATAAACGGTATTAGTTGAATAATAAACCGTAGCTTGACGACTGTTTTAACTCATACTCAAGACCAGATTATAGTCTTGTTTAGCAAGTTAAAAATATATATAATTATTTTTACAAGCCCTGAGCTATTTTGTCTTACATCGTTAACTTGCTTTCTTACTTTTTACAGGTATTCAACTTTTATATTCTACTTTCATACCTTATTAGATTGAGTATATTGTCCTACTCTTCTATCTCTGTACTTTCTTGAGCTAATATAATAGAGCTAACGTCCTACTCTTCTATCTCTGTACTGTGCTGAGCTAATGTAATAGAGCTAACATCTTACTCTTCTATCTCTGTACTGTGCTGAGCTAATGTAATAGAGCTAACATCTTACTCTTCTATCTCTGTACTGTGCTGAGCTAATGTAATAGAGCTAACGTCCTACTCTTCTATCTCTGTACTGTGCTGAGCTAATGTAATAGAGCTAACATCTTACTCTTCTATCTCTGTACTGTGCTGAGCTAATGTAATAGAGCTAACATCTTACTCTTCTATCTCTGTACTGTGCTGAGCTAATGTAATAGAGCTAACGTCCTACTCTTCTATCTCTGTACTGTGCTGAGCTAATGTAATAGAGCTAACGTCTTACTCTTCTATCTCTGCACTGTGCTGAGCTAATGAAATAGAGCTAACGTCTTACTCTTCTATCTCTGTACTGTCTTGAGCTAATGTAATAGAGCTAACATCTTACTCTTCTATCTCTGTACTGTGCTGAGCTAATGTAATAGAGCTAACATCTTACTCTTCTATCTCTGTACTGTGCTGAGCTAATGTAATACAGCTTACATCTTACTCTTCTATCTCTGTACTGTGCTGAGCTAATGTAATAGAGCTAACGTCCTACTCTTCTATATCTGTACTGTGCTGAGCTAATGTAATAGAGCTAACGTCTTACTCTTATATTATCTCTATACTGTCCTGAGCTAATGTAATAGGGCCCACGCCTTACTCTTCTATTTATGTACTGTCCTGAGCTAATGTAATAGAGCTAAGATCTTACTCTTCTATCTCTGTACTGTGCTGAGCTAATGTAATAGAGCTAACGTCTTACTCTTCTATCTCTGTACTGTGCTGAGCTAATGTAATAGAGCTAACACCTTACTCTTCTATCTCTGTACTGTGCTGAGCTAATGTAATAGAGCTAACATCTTACTCTTCTATCTCTGTACTGTGCTGAGCTAATGTAATAGAGCTAACATCTTACTCTTCTATCTCTGTACTGTGCTGAGCTAATGTAATAGAGCTTACATCTTACTCTTCTATCTCTGTACTGTCCTGAGCCAATGTAATAGAGCTTACATCTTACTCTTCTATCTCTGTACTGTGCTGAGCTAATGTAATAGAGCTTACATCTTACTCTTCTATCTCTGTACTGTGCTGAGCTAATGTAATAGAGCTAACATCTTACTCTTCTATCTCTGTACTGTCCTGAGCTAATGTAATAGAGCTAACGTCTTACTAAATTTTGTCATAATTTTTGTCCTATTTTATCATTACTTCATTGACCAATGAATTGGCACAACTTATAATTTCTTATTGCAATTACAATACAATATTTGTGGTCTGTATGAGAGTAGTAGTGAGAGTGGTGGGAGGTAATTAACGTCCAGTCTAGTGTATACTGAAATAAACGGAGCTTCAACAGTGAGCAAATCATCTAATTTACCTGTTCTAAGAAACAAGATACAGTTATCAGTACAGTCTATAACTTATACTGTTTTATCATCGATTGTTTCTAACACAAAGTCAGTTATCTTATCTCGTTTTATCGCGCGTTATCTCGGGGCGATCGTGGTGTTATGGGGTACCAGTGTCGATCTGTTGCTTTTATCGTTCCCTAGATGATACTTATGTTACAGTTTTCTTGGAAAGAGGCACAATCACCAAAATTTTTGGTCTGATACAGCAATATCTATTTAAACACGGTCTCAGTAAAAAATGAAATGAAATATGTTAAGGGGCATTAGAACAATGACAAGTTAAAAAACTCAACTCAACTCAACTCAACCGCCCCATTAAAGATTTGAATAAAAGATATTCATGCCCCCAAATCGTGTTCTATTTGACAGTTTAATAATATCACATTCAAGCCATATTTTCCCCTGTTAACAGTATAAAGAAGTTTCTATGCTGCGTGAAATTTGAGATAACGAGAATATTTGAGGAGAGGAAATCCTTCCAACTTCCGTGTATCTATAGCAACTATAGTCCAAAACACTCGCATCTTTTTAAAATATTCAGTCAAATTAGAGTCATATACAATCAGAAGTTCGGTATTTTAAATTTGTTTTCTGTCAGGGGTAGTGGCAAGTATGTATGGTAAAAAATGGACGGATTTGTGGTTTGATACAGATAACAATGTTTGGGGTCCAGATTGAGGGAATGAGTCTCGGACTAAGATTATGACATTCTAATGATGTCAACTGAAATACTGCCTTCTCGAATTGTCTATTAATTATTACAGTATAACATTTATATCATAACATTATAAACAATCTATAGTAATATATAGTTAATAACCACAACACTGGTTATATTGTCTAGTAATTATTACAGTATAACATTTATATCATAACATTATAAACAATCTATAGTAATATATAGTTAATAACCACAACACTGGTTATATTGTCTAGTAATTATTACAGTATAACATTTATATCATAACATTATAAACAATCTATAGTAATATATAGTTAATAACCACATATTGTCTAGTAATTTCAGACCACCAGACTATATAAGTATATAGGTGATAGGTGTTGTAAGTCCATATCAGACCGAAAATAAATATTGTTTATTTAGACCTACGGTCAATAGAGTTGTTGATATTATCTGACTACCACCAATGTTATTTTGTCTAGCTTTGACCTTAGAAACTACGAGTTTTAAGTGACACCTAAATTTAGGTTAAGTTAATTACCAAGATGATGGATAGTCCGTCAAATTATATGTCAAATTCTATCTACGCAATTTCTCTGTCCAACCATCGTTATTCTTTCTTCCGTTCATTTATATTTTTGATGTTTTCTAGTCCACTGTCAAAATACCGAATTTCAGATTGGTCCATTCATTATTTTTCTTCATTGTCTTTAATAAAAAAACTTATTTCAGGTGACGAAATGAAGTACACACCGTTCAACAATCATAGAACTTTTTGTTACCCGGAGGTATTTTCCAGTTGTAACAGTTCATACGACCTTAACTTGAAGATCGATGACATGAAGGATGTTCGATTTCTCAAACAAAGTGTCACAGTTGATTTTCTATAATATATTGGTAAATTCCCTACTGATCTCTCCGATAAAAATTAATAATAATATTTTATAATTTGAACAAGTTACGCCTACATTTTTTTTTCAATTTATTTTTACGTATCTATATTTGCTGTCAAACTTTTAATATTTGTTATTTACCGTTTCAAAACAATGAATATCTCATTGAATATCCCATTCTGTATATACATGGCCTCAAATCCACCCGCCGCACATCAAAATATTTCATTTTTCGTGTCAAATAGAGCTTTTTGTCCAACTTTTCTGCAACTGTCATATTTAAGAGTGTATTTAAAAATAGCAAAGCCACGTAAAGATTTCGATTGGCATTTTTCTACTATTAATAAACAGAGAGAGTAAATACAAAGAATTAAGTGAGAATAAGGAGACCGGCAACTTCATACTAGCTTGTTTCGTCTTTAGTCTGACAAAGTTTTATCAACAGGTTATTTTATACCTGGACTTCATATTAAACAATCGATGAACTAAAATATATCATTAATATTTTCCCGCTCACTTCAGTATAATAACTTATAATCTTCCTTCTCACAGTCACTCAACTTTAAAATAAGGTCACATTTAACTGTCAGGTGACACAAGTGACAGATGACCCCTACAGGTCAAGGGTCAAACTTACATGACCTTACCTTTCGTTATAAATGAGATAGGTAAGATTAAAGAATTTATGTTATAAAGTATATTACTGATTTGCTCTCTATTGCTATTCTGATTCTGCTTATACTAATGAATATAGGGCAACATCATGCAGTGTGCAATGAGATCATTTTTATAAGGTAATATTAGCCTACCCTCCTTTTATAATAGCGCAAATTACAGAGATAAATTGAATAGAATTAACACGTAAATATTCACTGTATTTGGTGACCAAGTCAGTGATTGAACTTTCAAATGAAACTGAAAATCTGACAATATTCTCATGTATTTATAAAAACAAGGGTTAGTTTGACTATTTTAATAACAGATAAAATGGTGAAATGTTGTTACATTTGAGATGCCACAAGAATACAAGTAAGATCAAAATTCAGATACTTTTCTATAAATCATAAGGTGATAAAGTCATGGTCAAGATTTGGGGCACGTAAAGCACTGTAAAACCGCGTACAGACGTTACTGGACAATAATTCTTGGTCCTGTATAGCTGGTATATCTATTACTGGTATATTCGAAGCTGAAGTTGTTAGCGACTCTAACTAAGAGTTGATATCAACTAAAAGCAATTATTTAATCAAGTTCATTACGTGTTAATTAGGGCCTATTGTTATAACCAGGTTGTATTGTTCTGTACATTATATAAGTAATATTTATAGCGACTAAAAACCTTCTCTAATCTGATGCAATCCTCTAAAAATTTAAAAATAGATTACAACTGACCTGAACTCAAGGTCGGACTGTTCGATATTGGGCACAATTATAAAATGTCAACGTTTCGATTTTATTACTCTTGTCTTGAAACGACGACATTTATTGTTGAAACAGAGTATTATTATAATAATAAGACAATTTATTCAAATATCTTCTGTCATTCATTTCCTATTTTCGTCTCAAACTTTGTCTATAAATTTAATAATTTCCCTGTCTTACAGATCATTTTGATTTCATTCTTTCCTTATCTTTTACACATTCTACAATTTGATTAGCTAGACCATAACAAAATATTTATACTAAAAGAACGAAAAGCCTGAAAGCCTATTTAAATCAGAAAACGATATTTAACAAAATCTTCCCAGTTAAAATTAGACAAGAATCGTATAAAACAATAAGCTAGCTAGTTTCATAGATTACAGTTAATTCTTTGTGAATCATATCAATTTTAATCGTTTTAAAACGAGATTTTAATTCGATTAGACATATAGATTATCAGGTTTTTAAAGAAATTTCAAATGTTAACAAATCAACCTATACTGACAACTTATAACACATATAACAAAACACATGACAATATTATATGTCGTTCAAATCTTATAACTTATAACACATATAACAAAACACAAGACAATATTATATGTCGTTCAAATCTTATAACTTATAACACATATAACAAAACACAAGACAATCAGTATTTCAATACATGTATTTCGAAACGACGGATATTTCAAACTTAAACAAGGGTCATTCGAACTAAACCTTAAAAAGTTATTGAAATCTTATCGCGATCGGATACTTTCGAAATTTTGTTGCAAATACGACCACTTCAAACTTATTTGGTTTAACATCATATAGGTTTGTAACAATCTTTTACATAATGTATATAAAGTTATATTGAGCTCTATATTTATAATGGTCTTGATTCAAAATGTTTCTAAATCAAATTATTTTTATTATCCTCATCGGCATTTATTGCCAAAAATACTCGATTTGAATTTTATTTACCGCCCATCCCTGTACCTTATTGACCTAATAAGATCTAACAGTTGTTTTTATACAGTAAGTATTGAGAATAGAATCCTCCTCTTATATTATCTAATCAATAGATAAAATCAATGTTTGATTATTAATTACTTGCTTTAATTAGGTCATGTCGTACACAATGCAAATATACCGTATTCATTACTATCTATATAGATCCCCAACTAGGTTAAATTAGGTTATATAGACTCCCATCTAGGTTAAACTAGGTTATATAGACTCCAATCTAGGTTTTACTAGGTCATAAAGACTCCCATCTAGGTTTTACTAGATTATATAGACTCCCATCTAGGTTTTACTAGGTTATAAAGACTCCCATCTAGGTTTTACTATGTTATATAGACTCCCATCTAGGTTTTACTATGTTATATAGACTCCCATCTAGGTTTTACTATGTTATATAGACTCTCATCTAGGTTTTACTATGTTATAAAGACTCCCATCTAGGTTTTACTAGGTTATAAAGACTCCCATCTAGGTTAAATTAGGTTATAAAGACTCCATCTAGGTTTTACTAGGTTATAAAGACTCCCAGCTAGGTTTTACTAGATTATATAGACTCCCATCTAGGTTTTACTAGGTTATAAAGACTCCCATCTAGGTTTTACTATGTTATATAGACTCCCATCTAGGTTTACTAGGTTATATAGACTCCCATCTAGGTTAAATTTGGTTATAAAGACTCCCATCTAGGTTTTACTAGGTTATATAGACTCCCATCTAGGTTTTACTAGATTATAAAGACTCCCATCTAGGTTTTACTAGATTATATAGACCCCCTTCTAGGTTTCACTAGGTTATATAGACTCCCATCTAGGTTTTACTAGGTTATATAGACTCCCATCTAGGTTTTACTAGATTATAAAGACTTCCATCTAGGTTTTACTAGGTTATATAGACTCCCATCTAGGTTTTACTAGGTTATATAGACTCCCATCTAGGTTTTACTAGGTTATAAAGACTCCCATCTAGGTTTTACTAGATTATAAAGACTTCCATCTAGGTTTTACTAGGTTATATAGACTCCCATCTAGGTTTCACTAGGTTATATAGACTCCCATCTAGGTTTTACTAGGTTATATAGACTTCCATTTTGGTTTTACTAGGTTATAAAGACTCCCATCTAGGTTTTACTAGATTATATAGACTCCCATCTAGGTGTAACTAGGTTATATAGACTCCCACCTAGGTGTAACTAGGTTATAAAGACTCCCATTTAGGTTTTACTATGTTATATAGACTCCCATCTAGGTGTAACTAGGTTATATAGACTCCCATCTAGGTTTTACTAGATAATATAGACTTCCATCTAGGTTTTACTAGGTTATGAAGACTCCCATCTAGGTGTAACTAGGTTATAAAGACTCCTATCTAGGTGTAACTAGGTTAAAAAGACTCCCATCTAGGTGTAACTAGGTTATATAGAATCCCATCTAGGTTTTACTAGGTTATATAGACTTCCATCTAGGTTTTACTAGGTTATAAAGACTCCCATCTAGCTTTTACTAGGTTATAAAGACTCGCATCTAGGTTAAATTAGGTTATAAAGACACCCATCTAGGTTTTAATAGGTTATATAGACTCCCATCTAGGTTAAATTAGGTTATAAAGACTCCCATCTAGGTTTTACTAGGTTATAAAGACTCCCATCTAGGTTTTACTAGATTATATAGACTCCCATCTAGGTTTTACTAGGTTATAAAGACTCCCATCTAGGTTTTACTAGGTTATACAGACTCCCATCTAGGTTTACTAGGTTATATAGACTCCCATCTAGGTTAAATTTGGTTATAAAGACTCCCATCTGGGTTTTACTAGGTTATATAGACTCCCATCTAGGTTTTACTAGGTTATATAGACTCCCATCTAGTTTTTCTAGATTATAAAGACTTCCATCTAGGTTTTACTAGATTATATAGACTCCCTTCTAGGTTTCACTAGGTTATATAGACTCCCATCTAGGTTTTACTAGGTTATATAGACTCCCATCTAGGTTTTACTAGATTATAAATACTTCCATCTAGGTTTTACTAGGTTATATAGACTCCCATCTAGGTTTTACTAGATTATATAGACTCCCATCTAGGTTTTACTAGGTTATAAAGACTCCCATCTAGGTTTTACTACTAGCATGAAATATATAAATTAATTTTTACATAATTGGCAATACAAAGTAATTATAAATTCACAAATTTTAGTGAAATTTGACCCCCATCAAGGTTTTACTAGGTTATAAAGACTCCCATCTAGGTTTTACTAGGTTATATAGACTCCCATCTAGGTTTTACTAGATTATAAAGACTTCCATCTACGTTTTACTAGGTTATATAGACTCCCATCTAGGTTTTACTATGTTATATAGACTCCCATCTAGGTTTTACTAGATTATAAAGACTTCCATCTAGGTTACTAGATTATAAAGACTTCCATCTAGGTTTTACTAGGTTATATAGACTCCCATCTAGGTTTTACTAGGTTATATAGACTCCCATCTATGTGTAACTAGATTATAAAGACACCCATCTAGGTGCAACTAGATTATAAAGACTTCCATCTAGGTTAAATTAGGTTATAAAGACTCCCATCTAGGTTTTACTAGGTTATAAAGACACCCATCTAGGTGCAACTAGGTTATAAAGACTTCCATCTAGGTGTAACTAGGTTATATAGACTCCCATCTAGGTTTCACTAGGTTCTATAGACTCCCTTCTAGGTTTTACTAGGTTATATATACTCCCATCTAGGTGTAACTAGGTTATAAAGACTTCCATCTAGGTGTAACTAGGTTATAAAGACTCCCATCTAGGTGTAACTAGGTTATAAAGACACCCATCTAGGTTTTACTAGGTTATATAGATCAGATGTTTAAGGAAAAACTTGTATCATCATGATTAACGAGGATTTTGTAAGGATAAATAATATGCTAATCTAAATTTAGAAGGTTATTGCGAGCTATTTCACAAGGATAAAGTCTTGTCAAATTATTTCATAAGAATTGATACATAATATTTTACATTGTAGAAGTTGAAGATGAAATTACGTATAATGACTATGGTGAAAGGAAATAGGGTGGAAAACTTTATTTCATGTTTAACTAATGTTTCTTGCCTGTTCACGGCCATGTTTTTTATTCGTACAAAAAGGTAAGATTATTAGGACGCTTTGTTTAAAACTTCCAGCTTTTTTCATAGATACTTTACATTCAAGTCTAGTAGATGATATTACGGTTTATTTTTAATATATTTTTAAACGTATACATGTACGTCACAGGGCCTAAACATCTACTCCAGTCCAGTATTTACCTGGTGTGAGTCATGGATAAACAGGGTTCATGGTCATATATCAGTGTATTTAGTTAATATCACCATTACATACGTAATAAGGTCTTCATTTAGTTTTAGAAGTTGTTATATCATGATTTCTTATATATATATATATATATATAATAAGAAATATACAGAATTAACAAAATACTCAAATTCATTTTTAGAAATATTCAGTTTGGTTATGAACAAACTAAAAATATAAGTTTATTTCGTGAAAGATACGACTAGATTTGGTGACAGTCATATTTTAGCTCTAACTGTGTAGTTACCTTAATATCCACTCAACCGTTACAATAATTTTATATATATTTAACTGTGTCTAATTTCAAAATATTTCATGCATTTTCATAGGTATGAAGAACATAAAAAATCCTACTTGTCTGGATGAAAGTTGTATTTGTCCAATGACAACTGAGTCAGTCGAATGTAAGGTAGTTCTGAGAACTAACTATGGTGACATCATTGGTAGAAACTGTTTGAAATACTCGTAGTCGTAGAATGGTCACAAGATTAAAGTCTTGGCCTGACACTCGTCTTTATCCAGCCATAATGTACACTAGGACATTTATAACGATGTTATTATTGAGTGTATAATCTGAAATGATATCTCAGAAACACCCATCTAGGTTTTATAAGGTCGAGTTATAAATATTACTAGATCAGTGTAACTATTTATTGATATAGACGATTGGGATTAAAATCGCAAAAATAATAAAATATACCAGATATATTGGCTATATCGAGTATACAATAAGTAGTGGATCATATAGACTAGTCTTGTTTATCTCTAAGTAAAGTAAAATTATCAGTTAGAAAGATGTAGGTTAAATATGATAATCTTCAGCTAAGGAATGACTTTAAGATAGACATTATACTATATTGTCTTTTAACAAACAAACAATTTAAAAACTGTGGCACTGACCGAGGTAATGTATTAATGTATATTTGTTTGTAATAAATACTGTTTAAACTAGTGTATTAATGTAAATATCCGTAGCACAAAATTCTTGACATCTCCACCTCTAGAAAGTTAAAACACCTGGAGACATTAATGAGTAAATTAATTATCTTACCTATCTAGGTCCATCATTGTAATTTCCTCGACCGGGCTAGGAGACATTTTGTCTTATCAAAAATGTTTCGATCATAAAAAATAGAAAATCACTTGGGAAAAATTCGGACGGACCAGCCGTCTCTATTAGTTGGGAAAACTTTAGTTACTGACTCATATAATCTTTTACATTGGCTTAACAGACACTTACTAGTCACGTGATACACAGACTGGATGATCGGGTCATACCCGCCATTGATTTCATTACGTCCTGATGATCTTATCTATTGCGTCATGGATTATCCATGATGTGATTGGACGATCTATCAAATTATATATAAATAGACGATTACATAGTATTGATTGTCCAGATATACTTCTCTATACACTTTACTATATAGTGATACTAAATAATCGAGTCTAGAACAAGCGTATGTAGTTACAGATTCTTGTTGGTTTATAAATCGTCTGACCTGTCACTTTATATCCTACAACAATTTCAATATATATATACAATATATAATAGAGGGTGGAACCGACACTGGGCCGACTCTCGAAAACATTGCCACAGGCATCAATACAAGTAATTTTGTGAACTCTCCACATGAGCTGGGGTTGTGATAAACTAAACACTGTAGGTGGATAAATCGACAATAAAAACTGAAGAATATAAAGATAGCTCTAGTCACGAGAGTTAACTTGCCATCTACCAACCAAAATTCAAATTTGCTCCTATTTATAATCTATAATAGGGGACCGGAGATCGATCCCTTAAAAGAGAACATTAACTGTAAACAATTTATTTAAAACGATGCCAGGTTAAGATAGGAAGAATGGAATCTTTATACTTTTTAAAAACTAACAAAAGTTTTACTCATCCTATCTTTAGATAATTTTAGTGTTGCCGTCATCTGATTGGTCAATCACTAAAATCGATTTTCAAATTAGTTTCTTCAACATATCAAATTACTGCATACCTATATCTTATATATTAATTTGCATTTCGTTTAAATCCAAGTCTGATCGGGTTGTATTTTTATTTGGTGTACCGGAGGTCAGAATCGTGTGACCTTACACTGCTAATGGGCGGGAAAAATTGTCAATCTAAAAATAGTAAAAATATTTATAACTCATAAAATATCTTTATCTTGTTTCTCCAAATTCTCGTTTTGTCAAATTCCAGGGGTCCGTGAGTCTTCGGTCGGTATTGGCGAAAATTATTGTCGTCTGTTATGTACGAATTCTGATTCCTCAGCCAGCACTGTCGGGAGGCAGTCTTGAGAATACTTACAAGGTAAAATCACATGAATATATATAAATATTAGTTTCGCAACATCCAGAGTTAGAAATTATAAACTGTCAAATAAATTTGTTGTTTGGATTTTGGGTTTCGTTTTGCGGTTTGGATCGTTTTTATTTATTGAATATAAATTATTGAAGGACTTTTTAGTATTTCAGTTCAAATAACTTTGACCTTTTATTTATCACAGTTGTTAACAATTTTTACTTAATTTCATAGAATTATCACATTTAAAACTGAAACGAAAGTATCCCTTAAAGTTCAAGCCAGGTTATATTATAAAGCAAATATCCAATTTTATACCGATTTCAAAGGAAAAGACCCTGTATCAAATTTTAATAATAAATCACAACCCGGAAACTTCCTATGTTTTTGTACACTCAGTCAGTACTCAGTATTTATTTATTTACAATAAAGATAACTGCCTTTAAGCTTTCAAACAGAGACAGCAATCGAGGATACTATGATCTGTAATTACACATTTCAGCTAAGTTAATTCAACCAAAACATCGAGAAAAGAAAAAATGACAGAATGATTTACCACACTTAAAGTGACATATAACATCGTATACACCACTGTATCTGTCATATACTGCCATGACAAGTGACATACTACCTTTGATGTATACCGCCAGAATCTGATATTAGGTGTCACTAACTGACACTTATTCTTATTTCTATGACAACGTTGACACTTTATACCATGTAAATAAGGCCTACTTTCTATAATATAGGTTTTGTTCCCTTGTTTTTCAAAGATAAAAATTAAAGAATTTATGCTTTAAAGCAAATAATTAAAAATCACGATTAGAAAAGGCAAAAAAACTCATAAATAAATAAAAACCAACTGTATTTTTCAACGATTTTTAGCCGCAATCTTTCTGTTATCATATATTCTTAAAGTATGTATAGTATAAATATATAGATCTGTATATAGTATCAATATATAGATCTGTATATAGTATAAATATATAGATCTGTATATAGTATCAATATATAGATCTGTATGTAGTATAGATATATAGATCTGTATATAGTATAAATATATAGATCTGTATATAGTATCAATATATAGATCTGTATATAGTATAAATATATAGATCTGTATATAGTATAAATATATAGATCTGTATATAGTATAGATATATAGATCTGTATATAGTATAGATATATAGATTTGTATATAGTATAAATATATAGATCTGTATATAGTATAAATATATAGATCTGTATATAGTATAAATATATAGATCTGTATATAGTATCAATATATAGATCTGTATATAGTATAAATATATAGATCTGTATATAGTATCAATATATAGATCTGTATATAGTATAAATATATAGATCTGTATATAGTATAAATATATAGATCTGTATATAGTATAAATATATAGATCTGTATATAGTATAAATATATAGATCTGTATATAGTATAAATATATAGATCTGTATATAGTATCAATATATAGATCTGTATATAGTATAAATATATAGATCTGTATATAGTATAAATATATAGATCTGTATATAGTATAAATATATAGATCTGTATATAGTATCCATATATAGATCTGTATATAGTATAAATATATAGATCTGTATATAGTATAGATATATAGATTTGTATATAGTATAAATATATAGATCTGTATATAGTATAAATATATAGATCTGTATATAGTATAAATATATAGATCTGTATATAGTATAAATATATAGATCTGTATATAGTATAAATATATAGATATGTATATAGTATAAATATATAGATCTGTATATAGTATCAATATATAGATCTGTATATAGTATCAATATATAGATCTGTATATAGTATAAATATATAGATCTGTATATAGTATAAATATATAGATCTGTATATAGTATAAATATATAGATCTGTATATAGTATAAATATATAGATCTGTATATAGTATAAATATATAGATCTGTATATAGTATAAATATATAGATCTGTATATAGTATAGATATATAGATCTGTATATAGTATCCATATATAGATCTGTATATAGTATAAATATATAGATCTGTATA
>NW_008708676.1:27773-37804 GCF_000327385.1 Lottia gigantea | reverse complement strand
ATCCGAATTATAAAAAGAAATATTATTCTATCCGAATTGTAAAGAGAAATATTACTCTATCCGAATTGTAAAAAGAAATATTATTCTATCCGAATTGTAAAAAGAAATATTATTCTATCCGAATTGTAAAGAGAAATATTACTCTATCCGAATTGTAAAAAAAAATATTACTCTATCCGAATTGTAAAAAGAAATATTACTCTATCCGAATTGTAAAAAGAAATATTATTCTATCCGAATTGTAAAGAGAAATATTACTCTATCCGAATTGTAAAAAGAAATATTATTCTATCCGAATTGTAAAAAGAAATATTATTCTATCCGAATTGTAAAAAGAAATATTATTCTATCCGAATTGTAATAATTCGTGATTCGTTATTCAAGCTGAATCTACCTCAAAGTTTGTTATTCAATTTAAATCTATTTCGTAGAGCTTTTTTGGTAGTTCGTTATTCAAAAGGAATCTCTTTCGTGGTTCGTTATTCAAGCTGAATCTACCTCAAAGTTCGTTATTCAATTTAAATCTATTTCGTAGAGCTTTTTTCGTAGTTCGTTATTCAAAAGGAATCTCTTTCGTGGTTCGTTATTCAAAATAAAGATTATTCGTGGTTCGTTATTCAAAGTAAAGATTAGTCGTGGTTCGTTATTCAAGCTGATTCTCAAATCAAATCTGAAATTAAAAGATATCAAAATACGCCACCTTAAGACGTTACACAATTTCATTATTCGATATTCAAAATATTTCACTTTGCTTACAGTTTTTCAAAAATATGTTTCAATTGTTAGCTATTTAGTACGCAATTCAAAATTATTTACCACTCGAAACATTCCGATATTCATGTGAAGAAAACCCCAAATCTCTTAGATTTAGTTATTTTTATCGTCAAGGACAAAACGCATTTTTATCTTTGTAAATTGTGACCCTGTCCTAATTTTAGAGTAAAGAAGAAATTATAATAATCAACCTACCTGGACGATTCCTAAACTCTTGTCTCTAATATCACTACTACCTTTTATAAACACTGATTATCTAATCTAAATAGATAGTCGAAAACAACTGTAATTAACAATGATCAAAATAAAAAAATGCCTAATGGGAAAATGACAGACAGTAAATAGATAATCACGTTTGTATTTTTTAAACTAGTAGATTAGATATAACATAAACATTACAGCTTTCAGCTTTCTTTTAGATATTTGTAGTGGATTTTACTACATTTAACAATCCTAGCAATTCTTGTCATATCCTTGTCTTTTATAGATAGTTGTAAGTGTATTTTGTTATCAAAGCCTAAACGATATTTCTTTGTCAGGAAAAACTTAAGATCATGAAAATATTTTCTGCAATGATCAACTGGTTTGTTTTGTTTTGTGATTCAGTCAAGTTTAATAAATAAGGTTATTGAATCTTGTATATAAAATGATTATTATATTTTAGAGATGACAGACAGTTAGATTTATATTACTACACTTAACATCAATAGTGGCTCGTAGAAAATGAAAGAGAAAGTGTCTCCATCAAGGACAAACAAGAGAACCAACCCAAGTTTTACTAATAAAAAAAATACAACTTCTCAACCAGAAAAATAAACCAGACCTTCACCTACACTCCATTTTTCTAATCGGTTTAAAAAAACGAATAAAAAAAGATATATTTGTTATCATTTGGAACATATTTAAATTCCAGGCTTATCATGTATTGTGATATAGATCTATTATAATGAAAGTCATCTACTGACAGTATTATCATGTATTGTGATATAGATCTATTATAATGAAAGTCATCTACTGACAGTATTATCATGTATTGTGATATAGATATATTACAATGAAAGATATCTACTGACAGTATTATCATGTATTGTGATATAGATCTATTATAATGAAAGACATCTACTGACAGTATTATCATGTATTGTGATATAGATATATTATAATGAAAGTCATCTACTGACAGTATTATCATGTATTGTGATATAGATCTATTATAATGAAAGTCATCTACTGACAGTATTATCATGTATTGTGATATAGATCTATTATAATGAAAGTCATCTACTGACAGTATTATCATGTATTGTGATATAGATCTATTATAATGAAAGTCATCTACTGACAGTATTATCATGTATTGTGATATAGATCTATTATAATGAAAGACATCTACTGACTGTATTATCATGTATTGTGATATAGATATATTATAATGAAAGTCATCTACTGACAGTATTATCATGTATTGTGATATAGATCTATTATAATGAAAGACATCTACTGACAGTATTATCATGTATTGTGATATAGATCTATTATAATGAAAGATATCTACTGACAGTATTATCATGTATTGTGATATAGATCTATTATAATGAAAGACATCTACTGACAGTATTATCATGTATTGTGATATAGATCTATTATAATGAAAGACATCTACTGACAGTATTATCATGTATTGTGATATAGATCTATTATAATGAAAGACATCTACTGACAGTATTATCATGTATTGTGATATAGATCTATTATAATGAAAGACATCTACTGACAGTCCTACTTTTTTCAAATACAAATAGTATTCGGTCAACGCTTTTCGAGACGTATTCTAAAGTTTTCAGATTCTTAAATCAAAAGACAACTCCTCTTCACAAATTATTGAGCGGAATTCGAACTGTTTCTTTCCAAAATCGTATTTGAATATGACTTCATATATCCGATATGATGAAGCATTAAAATCAAGATCGATAGTCGGTCAGAAGGGTCTAGCTTGATCAAACAAATAAGGAGGCCTTATCAACATAACTTAAATTTGAAAGGATGTCTAAGCTACTTAGCGTCAGTATTTTATATTAAAGGGAGCCTCCTTAGACAAGTGTAAAAACTATTTCACTGTCAAAAGTAGGTTGATTTTGAATATGATCAGAAACAAAATTCTGAAACGAATTCAGATACCCTTGCACACTAATCTAATCAGTTGTTTTATCACACATATGTTAGTATCTGCTATACTGATTGATTTTTCATAGTTTTAGCAGTTCTCAATCTATCGCCAATAACAACAACTCGAACATCTGCATTTTTTTTATTTTTTAACCAAACAAATAAACATAGTTGCAATTTTCTTGAAGTCTTAACACAAATCTGTAAGGAACAGCTACAACATGAACGTCATAACCATTGTGCTTTGTATAAGCAATAACTCCTTTGGCGGCATACGGATCGCAATGGTCTCTTGAATGACATGAAACTACATTGATTACAATACTTTGTGCTTGACCCGTGTTAATGTGGTTCTTTTTACTGTCAACACTTGCGACAACTAGGTTTCGGCTGTGATTTCTGAATGTGGTGTAGCCATTACATACTGCTACTGTATGAAGATTACCACCCGTTATTTCATTGTGATGATACTTCCTAGACAGGAGAGCATACAAACTTTTGTCTTGATTGTTCATCATATTTTTCTGATGCGTAATGAGATAACGCTCAATATCTACTTTATTTTGAGCCAGATTCTGATCTGACTCTGACTCTTTTATCCTGATTTCCTCAAATCGATGTTTCCATGTTAAACCATGTTGGATGTCAGAGACAGTGCTTTTTACTTCCTTGGTAGTAATAACAGACACGTACAATACCAATAAAACACCAGCCAATACCTTCCTATTCATGTCTGAAAATTGAAAAAATGGTTTTTAGTTCATTATTTAAGATGAATCTAGTTCGTTTTTCGTTATTCAATATGAATCTAGTTCGTGGTTCGTTATCTAACCCTTATATGCTTAAATCCGTACAAAAAGGACAATTCCTTTAATTGAAAATCTCGTCCAGAGAATGGCAAAATCGGGAATAATAATATTATAGTAATGGACTCCTCCACAGAAAGGTACCATCAGGTGTTTCGAAAAGAGAAAGCAAGGGCACTAAAAATATATTGATTACATTCCGAAAGCCCAAATTCTGCATAGAATTTTTTATCTTTGAAATTGTGACCCTGTCCTAATTTTAGAGTAAAGAAGAAATTATAATAATCAACCTACCTGTAACGATTAAAATAGGAAAATGACAGACAGTAGAGAGGCAACCACGTTTTCACTTTTTTTTAAACTGTTTTTTAAGTAATTGATTGATTTATCGAGGAAAATAACCCTTTCCAATATGATTCCATTGAATTTAATGTTGAAGAAAACTTTAAAATAGAGTTATCGACTTCAAACATTGTTCGAGTAAAGTTGATGAGAACTACAAAATAGAGTAATCCCCCTTCCTAAATGATTCCATTAAAGTTAATGTTTATAAATTATCTACCTTTCAATTATTCACTATTGAAGTTAATGGTGAAGAGAAATTTCAATAGAGTTAACTCTCTTCCACCATGTTTGTATTAGAATGATGTTTATGAGAACTTTGAAATAGAGTTATCTCTCATTCAAAATGTTTCTTTTGCAGGTAATGTTGATGAGAACTAGAAAATAAACTTACCTCCCTTCCAGTATGATTCTATTGAAGGTAATGTTGATGGGAACAATAAAATAGAGTTATTTCCCTTTCATAATGCTTTTATTAAAGTTAATGTCGACGAGATCTATAAAATAGAGTTATCTAACCCTAACTCTAACCCTTTCATTATATCACTATTGAAGAATTAAAATAGAGTTATCTCCCTTTTGATATTGAATTATTGTTGATGAAAACTATAGAAATAGAGTTATTTCCCTTCCAATATGATTCTATTAGGCTATTGGTGAAGTGAATTAAAAATAGAGTTAGCCCTTTTCCATTATGATTCTTTAAGGTTATTAGTGATAAGAAGTTAAAGAGTTTTTACCTTTCAATATGTAACTTTTGAAGTTAGTGTTGAAGAGAACTTTATAATAGAGTTATCTTCCTTCCAATACGATTCTATTGAAGGTCATGTTAATCAGAACTTTAAAATAGGGTCAGCCAGATATAATCAGCCATACAGTCAGCCATACAGTCAGCCATACAGTCAAACATGTAGTCAGCCATACAGTCAAACATGTAGTCAGCCATACAGTCATCCATACAGTCAAACATGTAGTCAGCCATACAGTCAGCATACAGTCAAACATATAGCCAGACATAAAATCAAACATATAGCCAGATATACAGTCAGACATATAGCCAGTCAGACATGAAGTCAGACATACAGTCCGACATATAGTCAGTTATACAGTCAGACATATAGTCAACCATCTAGTCAGCCATAATCAAACAGACAGTCAGCCTTAATCCCAATTTCTAAATATAGTACCTGTTCCACCCTCGGCCTGTAGATGTGAGTCAAACCCTCCCTCCCTCCCTCGAAACCTAACCCTTAACCCGTATTATCATTGCATTGAAGACAATGGTGATGAGAACTTTAAAATAGAGATATCCCCCTTTCCATATATTCCTATTGAAGTTAATGTGGATAGTTATCCCCCTTTTATTATATCACTCTCCCAATATGTTCTATTGAACTTAATGTTGAAGGCAAATATAAATAAGAGTTCTCTCCCTTTAGATATGATTATATTGAAGTGAATAATTCTGAGAACTATACAATAGAGTTATCTCCCTTCCAATTAGATTCAATTGAAGAACAATATAGTAGAGTTATCTTCCCACAATATCAGTCTCTTGTATTTATTTTTTCGATAATGATATAATCGAGTTATCTCCCTTAAAATATCAGTCTTTTGTATTTATGTTTTCAATAACAATGTAATCGAGTTATCTCCCTTACAGTATCAGTCTTTTGTATTAATGTTGTTTAGAACAATATAATAGAGTTATCTCCCTTACAATATCAGTCAAGGTTGTTGAGAATAATAGAGTAGAGTTCTCTGCCTTACAATATTAGTCTTTTGAAGTCAATGTTGTAGAGAATAATATAATAAGAGTTATCTCTCTTGAAAAATCAGTCATTTAAATTCTATGTGATCGAGAATGATATGATAGAGTTATCTCCCTTACAATATTAGTCATTTAAATTCTATGTCAAGAACAATAAAGTAGAGTTATTTCCCCTACGATATCAGTCTTTTGTATTAATGTTGTCGAGAACAAAATAATAGAGTTATCTCCCTTACTATAACAGTCTTTGTATTTATGTTGCCGAGAACAATATAATAGAATTATTTCCCTTACAATATCAGTCTTTTGTATTCAAGTTCTCGAGAACAATGTGAAAGAGTAATCTCCCTTACAATATCAGTCTATTGTATCTAAGTTGTCGAGAACAATGTAATAGAGTAATCTCTCTTACAATATCAGCCTATTTCAGTTAATGTTGTTGAGAATGATATATTAGATTTACATCCCTTTCAATATCAGTCTTTGTATTTATGTTATCGAAAACAATATAATAGAGTTATCTCCATTTCAATATCAGTCTTTTGTATTTTTTTTTCGATAATGATATAATCGAGCTATCTCCCTTAAAATATCAGTCTTTTGTTTTATGTTTTCGATAATAATATAATAGAGTTATCTCCCTTACAATATCTGTCTCTTGTATTTATTTTTCGATTATTATATGATCGAGTTATCTCCCTTACAATATTAGCCATTTAAATTCTATGTTGTTGAGAATAATATATTAGAGTTATCTCTCTTACAATATTAGTATTTTGAAGTAAAAGTTGTTGAGAATAATATAATAGAGTTATCTCTCTTACAATATCATTTTTTGTGTAATTACGTTTTTGAGAATTATATGATATAGTTTACTCCCTTTCAATGTAGATCTACAAAATAGATTTATCTTCCTTCCAATATGTTCTATTGAAGTTAATGTTGAAGGCAAATATAAAATAGAGTTCTTTCCCTTCCGATATGATTGTATTATGGTTAATAATGCCGAGAATCATAAAATAGAGTTATCTCCCTTCCAATAAGATTCAATTGAAGTGGTTGAAAACTTTTAAATCTAGTTATCTTCCTTTCAATGTGCTTCCATCGAAGATTATGTTGATGAGAACTTTAAGGTAGAGTTATCTTCCTTTCAAAATAAAACTTGTTGATGAGAACTTTAAAATAGAGTTATGTCCTTTCTGATCAGTCTCAATGTAGTTGAGAACAATATATTAGAGTTATCTCCCTTACAATATTTAAGTTGTCGACACAAATATAACAGAATTATCTCCCGTACAGTATCGGTCTTTAGTATTTATGTTATTGAATTATCTCCCTTACAATATCAGTCTTCCGTATTTATTTTTTCGATGATGATATAATCGAGTTTTCTACCTTGAAATTTCAGTCTTTCGATAATAATATAATCAAGTTATCTCCCTTACAATATCAGTATTTTGAAATCAATGTTGTTGGGAATAATAGAGTAGAGTTATCTGCCTTCAAATATTAGTCTATTGAAGTCAATGTTGTTGAGAATAATATATTGGAGTTATTTCCCTTACAATATTAGTCTTTTGTATTTATATTGTCAAGAAGAATATAATGAATTTATTTTCCTTAAAATATCAGTCTATTGAAGGCTATGTTGTTGAAAATAATATAATAGAATTATCTCCCTTACAATATCAGACTATTGAAGTCAATATTGTCGAGAATAATATAATATAGTTATCTTCCTTACAATATCAGTCTTTTGTATTTAAGTTGTCGAGAACAATATAAAAGAGTTACAAAATATGTTTTTTAAAATCACTGATTTCGAGAATATTATAATAGAGTTATCTCTCTTATAATATCGGTCCTTTATTTATATTTTCGAGAACAATATATTAGAGTTATCTCAATTACAGTATTAGTCTATATAGAGATTAATTAATTCCCTTAAATTGGAAGATTTTTTTGAGAGAATAATTACCTACCTTAAATTGGAAAATTAACTTTTAGAAACTAATTAACTCCCTAAAATTGTAAAATTACTTATTAGAGACTAATTACCCCCTTTAATCTATAAAAAAAAAAACAATTTAAGAAACAATTTACCCTCCTTTAATTGGAAAATTAATATTCAGAGACTGAAATTTTTAGATTAATTCTTAGAGACTATTTACTTCCCTTAACTTGAAAAACTACTTTTCAGAGACTAATTACCTCCCTTGAACTATAACAATTAATTTGAGAGACTAATCTCCCATTATTACAATTAAACTGTAATTGATATTAAATTGAGTTATCTCACATTTTTTACAATATAAGCTTTAATTGATATATAGAGTTATCTTCCATTATTACAACATAAACTGTAATTGAAATTAAATTAATTATCTCCCATTATTACACTATAAACTTTAATTGATATATAAACTTATCTCCCATTATTACAATATAAACTGTAATTGATATTAAATTGAGTTAACTCCCATTATTACAATATAAACTGTAACTGATATTAATTTGGGTTATCTCCCATTTTTACACTATAAACTTTATACGATATAAAGAGTTATCTCCCATTATTACAATATAAACTGTAATTAATATTAAATTGTGTTATCCCCCTTTGTTACAATATAAATTGTAGTTGATATATAAAATTGAGTTATCTCCCTTAATAACAATATAAACTGTAATTGATGTATAAAAAAACAGTAATTGACATATATAATTGAGATATCTCCCTTTATTACAATATAAACTGTAATTGATATTAAATTGAGTTATCTCCCATTATTACACTATATACTGTAATTGATATATAGAGTTATTTCCAGTTATTACAATTTAAACTGTAATTGATATTAATTAGAGCTCCCATTATTACACTATAACCTTTAATTCAAATTTAGACTTATCTCCCATTATTACAATATAAACTGTAATTAATATTAAATTAAGTTTTTTCCCCTTGTTCAAATATAAATTGTAATTGATAATTATTTGAGTTATATCCAATTATTACGCTATAAACTGTAATTAATATATAGAGTTATGTCCCATTATTACAATATATACTGTAATTGATATATAGAGTTATTTCCAGTTATTACAATTTAAACTGTAATTGATATTAATTAGAGCTCCCATTATTACACTATAACCATTAATTCAAATTTAGACTTATCTCCCATTATTACAATATAAACTGTAATTAATATTAAATTAAGTTATTTCCCCTTGTTCAAATATAAATTGTAATTGATAATTATTTGAGTTATATCCAATTATTACGCTATAAACTGTAATTAATATATAGAGTTATGTCCCATTATTACAATATAAACTGTATTTGATATTAAATTGAGTTAACTTCCATTATTACCATATAAACTGTAATTGATATTAAATTGAGTTATCTCCAATTATTACAATGTAAACAGTAACTGATATTAATTTGGGTTATCTCATATTATTACACTATGAAATTTATACGATATAAAGAGTTATCTTCCATTATTACAATATAAACTGTAATTAATATCCAATTTGGTTAACTGTAGTTGATATATAAAATTGAGTTATCTCCCTTGATTACAATATAAACTGTAATTGATGTATAAAAAAACAGTAATTGACATATAAAATTGAGTTATCTCCCTTTATTACAATATAAACTGTAATTGATATTAAATTGAGTTATCTCCTATTATTACACTATATACTGAAATTGATATATAGAGTTATTTCCCGTTATTACTATTTAAATTGTAATTGATATTAACTAGAGTTATCTCCCTTTATTACAATATAAACTGTAATTGATATACAGAGTTATCTCCTATTTTTACAATATAAACTGTAATTGATATAAAAATGAGTTATCTCCCGTTAATACAATATAAACTGTAATTGATATATAAAAATGAGTTATATCCCTTTATTACAATATAAACTGTAATTGATATACAGAGTTATCTCCTCTTTTTACAATATAAACTGTAATTGATATAAAAAAGAATTATCTTCAGTTATTACAATATAAACTGTAATTGATATTAAATTGAGTTATCTCCCATGATTACACTTTAAATTTTATATGATATATAGAGTTATCTCCCATTATTACAATATAAAATGTAAGTAATATTAAATTGAGTTATCCCCTTTTGATACTA
>NW_008708676.1:0-862 GCF_000327385.1 Lottia gigantea | reverse complement strand
TGGTATTTTTGGGATGCCAATGGTCACTTTAGTTCTGCAAATTTCAATATGCGCAGAATCGGCCTGCATCTTGTTCTGGGTTGCTAAGACTTTGCATCAAGTAAAGAAGCGAGGCAACGGGGCATTTGAAGTTAGTTGAGGAATCGCAGACTTGCAGGAACGGATAGTGGAGTCGATTGGCTTTGCGCATGTGCAGTCAAAATATTGCCCCAAAGGTCAGAAACATGGGTTTTTGAGACATTTTCCATTTTTGTTGACACAACGTTTCGACAAGACTTCAAGCTAGAAAGCTGAAACTTGCACAGATCGATAGAGAATTGAAAAGTGCATCGGTATGCAAAGTTTCAAGTCAATCGAAGAATATTTTCATTTCTGGCAACCAAGTAAGTAGAGCTAAGTATTGGACTTGGTAAAAAAAAAATGAAAAAAAAGTCAAAGTCGACCGATTTGAACCAAACTTGTTGGGTTGAGATGAGAAGGACAAGAACTATTAACAGTTGAAATTTCAGGTTGATCAGACCATTTCAAGTAGTGAAAAAAGCCAAAAAGATTGCAAAACACAAGCTCAAGGCTTAGAAAAGAGACAAGATTTGGAGTAAGAAAGTTGAAAAAGCATAGCCTGGTGGAGTTGATGAATGCGAAGAAGGCCGTCAAGTTTCATGCTGCTGACTGCCTCGAAAAGTGCTTTTTGGGGTGTTTTTCTTAACAGTAGTTCTAGCACAGGGCAAGGTAAAAGGTTTGGGTTTTTAAGGTTTTGGTTTAGGGTTAGGGTTAGGGTTAGGGTTAGGTTTTAGGTTTAGGGTTAGGTTAGGGTTTGGTTTGGTTTGGTTTTGAGGTTTTAGGTTTGGGTTTGGGTTAGGGT
>NW_008708675.1:9088-10760 GCF_000327385.1 Lottia gigantea | reverse complement strand
CTCTTTGTAAAATAGACCAAAATTCAGACAGGGAAAATTTCAAGGATGAGGTAATTGTGTGCAAANGTCTCTTTTTGAACAAACACATCCTATGCGAGTTATGCCCCAGCCCCAAAATGTAAACAATTAGTAATTCAATCTGGATGTGCCATGCCCACCCCAATTTTTTTGCCATAGGTGAATTCATATTCAAAGTGTCTAGTTGTATTCCAAATATCAAGGTTCTCCATAAAATAGGTCATATCGTGAAAACACGGCAAAAAAAAGTTGAAGTTACAAAAAATCGGTAATAGCAAATATGCAATAAAAACCATTTGTGATATATCAATGGAGAGATCTCGAAGAGCTCTATAAGAATTTGAAAAAAATAACCCTCTAAGTTAATTAGGTCACGTGTAAGAGCAGCCCAAAGTTGCGAATTTGGCTGTTTTTGGACAGCTATAAAACCGGAAGTAGGCGTCGAAGGTCAAATGTCAAAGCATCATCTGACAGCCAAGGACATTGACCTTTGTCCTATCAAAGGTCAACGTCATGAGAGGTCAAGGTCACAAGAAATAAGCTTTCAAACTTTGAAAAAATTCAACCGGAAGTTGCAAAAATGCAAAAGCAAAATTCAAAAATCGGCTTGCAACTTTTTGTAGACATTAGACAACAGATTACATCGGCACCAAAATTACACAGATTTAGTTTATTCCTAAGGACTTATTTCGATTTTAAGAAAAGTAAGAAAATCAAGATGGCGGCCAAAGTTTCACTTCCGGTCTGAATTTTTTTTTGTATTAGCATTTACTTACGACCTGCATAAATTCCGTTGGCCAATTTAATATACACCGAAAGCTATTCGACCGGAAGTAGATTGTACTTTCAATTGATTCCAACTTTAAACCGGAAGTGGCGTCAAAAGTCTGACTGTATCATATCATTTACTTTAGTGATGTCTCTTTGCATTTTAAATTTCAGATCAATCGATGCAAAAAAAAAAAAGTTGCAAAAAAATTGCAAAATTCAATCGAAAAAGGTTTGCGACAAATTTTCGAATTTCGTAATTTTTTAAATGCTATCTGATCAGAAATTCCAGCCAGATTTTAAAACTGAAAACCCGAAGAAAATCGATGCAAAAATGCGCCTTCTAGAGCCAATTTACCAGTTTTTGCATATGTTGCACTGTGGCACTTACGGTTTTGCAAAAATGTTCCAATTTATATTCATTTTAAACGTTGCCACTGCAGAAGGTTTACACATGTAGAAATGTTGATGTAGCTATTGAAGCCTAGGCTGTGTGCCCTGTGGAAATTTCGAAAAAAAAAAAAAAAAAAAAAAAAGAATTGACAATATGATAACAAACACAATTATTTAAGTCAAATAACATATAAATGTTTTAATGCAACTCATTTAGAGTTGATTGTAAGTGGCAGGTAATTGTCACTAAAATTTATTGACTTTTAAACTAACCTGTCTCACAACGGTCTAAGCCCAGATCATGTTCCCCATTGGTGAGTGAACAATCCAACGCTTGTCAAGGTACAGTTCTAAATGATTTATATAAATATGCTCTTTTTATATGTAATATGTTGCAGTGTGACATAAAACAACCGCTTAAAGATTAGTATGGAATACAACTAAAGACCATCTTGATTATGTCACCAAACCTCTATGTTTTGCTTCATGTCTG
>NW_008708675.1:7632-9038 GCF_000327385.1 Lottia gigantea | reverse complement strand
AAAATCGGCCATAAAATTTTATTTGCCAAAGATCAGCCAAATTTTGTTGACCTACATAAATTACACCGGAAGTTATTCAACCGGAAGTAGATTTAAAGTTCAGTCTCTTTCCTGTTGAAAATCGGAAATGACGTACAAAATTTGACTGTATCATATTATTAACATTAGTGAAGTCTCTTTGCATTTAAAATTTCAGATCAATCGATGCAAAAGCAAAAAAGTTGCAAAAAAATTGAAAAATTTGATCGAAAAAAGTGAGCGACGAATTTTCGAATTTCGTAATTTTTCAAGTGCTATCAGGTCAGAAATTACAGGTAGATTGTAAAAATGAAAACCCGAAGAAAATCGATGCAAAAATGCGCCTTCTAGAGCCGATTTTCGACTTTTTGCACATGTTGAACTGTGGCACTTCCGGTTTTGCAAAAATGTTCCAATTTATATTTATGCACATCGTCACCTATATAGAAGGTCTATGAAATTCGAAACGTTACTACAACTACTGCAGTCTAAGCTCGGGAAGGTGTGGACGAAACGAAAAAAAAAAAAAAAAAAAAAAAAAAAAAAAAAAAAAGAATGGACATTTCGATAACAAACTGGGACTTTGCTGAAAGCAAAGTCCCACAACTAGAGCCACTCGTGGCACAGAGTGGGACTTTGCTACTGTGGCAAATTGCAAGAAACTCTGAAAATATGGACCTTTTCGGTTTATTAGGTCACATGCTAGAGCATTTTTCTCTTCAGAAAGTTGTGAAAACGGAAGTAAAAGTCAGAAATGAAAGTATCTGCGAATAGCCCAAGTCAATGACCTTTGACCTTGTAAAGAGGAAGGTCAACAAAGGTCAATGCCAAAAATTGAAATTATGGAAATTCTAAAACCCGTTCCTTTTTTTGAACTATAAAGCTGAAACAAATGACCTTTTACCAAAATCTGGCCAAATGGATGATGTAATCGTGTGCAAAGTCCCTTTTTGAAAAAACGTAAACTATGCAAGTTATGCCCCTACCCCAGATTTAAACGATTTGCAGTTTGACCCGGATGTGCCACGCCCACATCAACTATTGTGTCATAGTTCTATTCATATTATAAATTTCTAGTAGTGTTGCAAATTTCTAGATTCTAGATGAAATAGGTCATAAGATATACATAAACTAAGCTCAAAGAGACAAAAATATTGTGAAAAACATTCAAATTTTAAAAATATACGAATTTCAATTGGTTTAAAAATAGGATTTTTATACATCGCTGGAAAGAGCATGAGATGCACTTTAAGAATCTGAAAAAATTAACACTCTAGGTTAATTAGGTCACGTGTTGGAGCAGTTCAAACTTGCGAATATTGCTGTTTTCAGACACTCATACAACCGGAAGTAGATATCAGATGCCAGATTTCAAAGCATCAAGTGAT
>NW_008708675.1:0-2014 GCF_000327385.1 Lottia gigantea | reverse complement strand
ACTTAATTACTAAAGATTATAAAAGGAGTCAAAAACCGCATTTGCAGTGGTAACTCACCATTAACTAAACTAGAGTAAGTGTAGATGAGTACCCAGGAAGATTTTGGCTAGTTCCCCGCAATTTGTCAGTACAAACGGATACCAAACAACCCATGTAAGATTACGAGCGGCAGGGTTCAGACGGACTGGCGCCATTGTCGTTCATTGCTACAGTCTTAAACAGAACAAAGGTTTTTACCAGTTGTTGGGTCAGTGTAATGAGTGTATCTCATTGAAGTCACTGCGAATCAGTATACTGGTTCCACAACTGGTATAAAACTATATGAATGTTAATAAGCTTGAAGCTGATTGACAGGCAAGATTATAACTGTTTTATTCTAAGCAACTCGTACCCGATTGAAATAATAAAAATAATAACAAAACTTATTAAAACACTAGAACATGCTTAAAAAACACTGTGTTACATTTCCTCAATACAATAAAAATAATAACAAAACTTATTAAAACACTAGAACATGCTTAAAAAACACTGTGTTACATTTCCTCAATACAATAAAAATAATAACTAGATTCAACGAACCGTGGCGCATGCCAAACGTCTGATAATGATTACAGTGCTTATTTGTTTAACCTAATTAACATAACAGTGCACACGGCAACTGTCAACAAACTAAGACCATCGTGACGCGAATAAGCAGAACAAGTGATATAGTTGAACTTATATCAAAAATAAGAGGTTAATAATCTTGCCCACAATTGATAACCTATCTTGATTTATTAATCTCAATTATTCAATCAATAAAAATGTTTATTTACTAAAGAAAACAGCTTAAGGACTCATACAGTGACAAATTTTCTGTCAAAATTTCTCTCTTTTTACTTCTTATAAAATTGACAGTTAACCGATTATCTCAAATCAGACGCGGTTACCCGTGAATTACTCCCTGAAATCAGTTAACTGATTAACCGTTTCAACACTATCATGTACACAACATGTGATAGACGTGTATACTTTGAAGGGCCAATGAATGTTTATAATTTTTCATTTTATTTCACTATCGTAGCATAGTAATAATATCATTCCTTAGAATTAGAATTCACTAACTTATAAACATAAAGTACTGTGCCGTATCTTCGTAGCCATAATGTTTGATGCGTTCAGTAGCCATGATGGAATTCGGGTATTACTGAACGAAGAATTGAATTCAAGTATTACTGAATGAAAGATAGATTGCACGTGATCATTAAATTAACCGTATATTCACAAATAACGATTTATTAAACACCGATCAACGAGGCATCTTGAATAATACTTATCGGGAAGCCAGTTTCGCTGATTTATAAACACAAATGTCCGCGCTGTAACTTCGTAAGGCTAACGTTTCATGCGTTCCATATCAATAATAGAATTTAGGTCTGACTGAATGAAAGATGACATTGAAATATAACTTATAATCTTATAATATATGTATATATATCATCAATTCCAATCACATCCATGTCAAACTAAAATAGCTGACAGATTTGATTACTCTATTATTTATTGTCAAGATTTAGTTACTGTTCTGAGATTTCACAAACTAGCACTTTGAAACAACCTGTCACAAAATATAGGAATTAATAAGGTTTCAGACATGAAATGCAACCAGTCTGAATTAAAGTTATTTAGTGTAGAGTAATAAATTGGTCTACATGAGACTGCAATATTAAAAGCTATTCACTCATCATGTAAACACATCCCAAGAGTATTCTGTCATTTATTCAAAATCATTGTCGTGCTGTTTATTCAAATAATGAAGATTCAGATTGATTTAATGATGAATTCAACTCGCTCATGTACATATTATTGTTAAAGGGACAAGTGCACAGTTTTGGATTTTAATTTGAGTCTTGAAAATATGTAAATAGTCTTCAGCAGTACTAGAAATGTACAAAAATAGCATAGTTCCTTCAAAAATATTTCAATCTACGAATTTCTCTTCCTATTTCTATAGATATCTTTTATATATATTAT
>NW_008708674.1:7536-9018 GCF_000327385.1 Lottia gigantea | reverse complement strand
GACGCCATAAATGACGACCCGTTCCGTCTTGTTGAAGGTGGACATGGCCGAGTCCACCTTCATCCCACACAGTGCGGTTTGGTTGGCAGCATAAACCGCATCTGCCAGGAACTCAAAGTTCAGCCGCACGTTGCCGTTGGCCAGGACTTTGACCTCCGGAAGAGAGCTATACTTCCACTCTTTCCGGATGAAGTCGCCGATGACCTTCGACTTCGTGCTGCCGAAAGTTTTGCCCCCGCTTGGCTTCACTATTACAATGTTGGAGAACTCCGGCCTTGCTACCCTGGGTTGCATGGTAGCAGCTGGCCGACTCGCAACATCGGCATAGCTAACCTTGGTGGATTGTTGGGAGGCCATTTTAGCTGAAATTGAAGGTTTGATTAGTGCAAGTATAAAATATAAAATACAATACAATAAGACAGATAAGAGATAGCTATCAAGAATGCCTTGCAGACTGTGCAAAAATTGATAGTATGAAAATGAAAAGAGAACAACGAAACAAAACGAAACCTAGTGAAAGCTTTGTAGGACAGCTTGAATTTCTTCCGCCAAAGAAATTGTCGGCCGCCCAAAGAAAAGATAAAAGAAAAGAATAAAAAGGAACGAACTCACAAATTAGTGGCAGGTGTCAAAAGTTAATTGAGTTATACTTAATTAATACTTGACAGTAATCCGCTAATCCAATTTCACCAATCCAGACTAGAGAGAGAGCTAATTAGTTGTTCACAGTACGAGTGTCGAACTAATTATGTAGTAGTGTGTAGTGTAGTGAACACGCGCGAAATTTTCCTTTTATACTCGAAAATGGAGTCGAAAAATAGGATCGAAAGCTTTTCTCGTGAAATAGCGCGGACTTGATAGTGAGCACCGTAGTTTTCGACTCCATTTTCGAGTATAAATAGTGTTTTTAGTCGTCGCGTTCGCTTCATTCAGTTACTAGACTTTCGCACGACGACACCGTCTCACTAACTAAATTCACATCATGTCTGGACGAGGAAAAGGAGGAAAAGTAAAGGGAAAGAGCAAGACCCGATCATCCCGGGCTGGATTACAGTTCCCTGTCGGTCGTATCCACCGTCTGTTGAGAAAGGGAAACTATGCCGAGCGAGTCGGAGCTGGTGCCCCAGTCTACTTAGCCGCTGTTTTGGAATATTTGGCTGCTGAAGTTCTCGAGTTGGCTGGTAACGCTGCCCGTGACAACAAGAAATCCAGAATCATTCCAAGACATTTACAGTTGGCTATCCGAAATGACGAGGAATTGAACAAGCTGTTGTCCGGAGTAACCATCGCTCAAGGTGGTGTCCTCCCCAACATCCAAGCCGTTCTCTTACCCAAGAAATCCGAGAAGGCTGCATCCAAATAAATCTAGCGATTTATTTAGAATACACAAAAAAACGGCCCTTTTCAGGGCCACCCAAAATCTCAAAAAAGAGGGAAAAGTCTAAATCTTACATTTCAAATAAAGGATGTCCCCAATATCCC
>NW_008708674.1:2527-3621 GCF_000327385.1 Lottia gigantea | reverse complement strand
TTTGTTGACAGTTTGGGGGTAGGGGGCTGGAGGACATTTTTTCTATTTTTCGCTTTGATTTAGTTGTATGAAAAGACTGTTTTCACTCTTTTTGGGAGATTTTAGGTGGCCCTGAAAAGGGCCGTTGTTTTTTTTAGTTTTGAACTAAAGTTCGACACACAGCTTATTTGGAGCTGGTGTATTTGGTGACGGCCTTTGTTCCTTCGGAAACGGCGTGCTTGGCGAGCTCACCGGGTAACAGAAGTCGAACGGCAGTTTGGATTTCCCTGCTGGTGATGGTCGATCTTTTGTTGTAGTGAGCGAGTCTTGAAGCTTCGGCAGCGATTCTCTCGAAAATGTCGTTGACGAAACTGTTCATGATAGACATAGCTTTGCTGCTGACTCCAGTGTCGGGGTGGACTTGTTTCAGCACTTTGTAGATGTAGATGCTGTAAGACTCCTTTCGTCGTCGTTTCTTCTTCTTGTCTCCGCTACGTGCGGCCTTTGCTTTTCCGGCTTTCTTAGCCCCTTTGGCAGAAACCTTTTTTTTTTTTTTTTTTTTTTTTTCTTTTTTAGCACTCAGATATACAGGGATTATACCATCACAGATGGTCCCCTGTTGCTCTCTACGGTTCCCTATTTACAAAGTTAAGATTTAAAAGTTATATAAAAGGTGGTGCGTCTTAACCTTGTGCATGTTACAATTTGACCGTATTATGTTAGTATATTAAAATTTTGGATCTTTAAAACTTATCGAAATTATGAGAGCAAATCATCACTGTGCTTTGAGCCTGATATTTTTTGGCTCTTAGAGACGTGATGTTATTTGTTCGTATTTTTTTGTCTCTTGAGTGTTTATTGATGTTTTATTTATTTTTTTTTTTCACTCATTATTTATTTATCATTATAATATTTACAATATGGTGCATTTAAAATATAGGCTGTACATTATATATTGGCATGGGGAGAGTATAGCAGTAGTAAGATTTGTGATGATGGAGATGCAGAATGATGTACTTCAGCCCAAGACGACTGGAAACAAGGAGGCCGACTTACGGACTGAGGCGAGGTTTCATTGATTTTTTTTTTGTATCATCTGGGTGCGCTGGGCCCGG
>NW_008708674.1:0-1249 GCF_000327385.1 Lottia gigantea | reverse complement strand
TGTGTTGGAACTGTAAATGTTGTGACGGGGTAGTTTCTGTTGGTGTTTAGGGCCCTCAGGGTGGTCCCTAGCCAATAAAATAGGAGGGATATCCAAGGGTGCCTGCTTCCTCCCATGGCCCACACAACTTGTTGTAGGTCCATAGCCTGGAGCTTGTATGAAATTTGACATATATGTTGGCCTCCTTGCTCCAAGGGCAACCTCATGGTTTCACGGGCGACTTTCTCTTGTCTCCCGTCCCATAAGAACCTGTATAGGAGGGCCTCGAGCTCTTTCAACATGTGTTTGCTGGGTTTTACTATTCTTCCCACGTACCAGACTTGGGAGAGGATAAAGGTGTTTATTATATGATTTTTTTCTCTGAAGGTTAGTGATCTGTCTTTCCATTTTATTAATTTTTTACGTATGCAGTTTAATATTGGATTCCAGTTTATATCGTGATTTTCAGGGCCAAAAAAGATCCCAAGTAGTTTGATTTGAGGTTTGATATATAGAAGTAGTTCTGCGGGTACGTGGGCATACATGCCACCAAGTGTTAAGATTTCAGTTTTAGTATCATTAATTTTGCTACCCGATGCTTGTTGAAAATTTTGAAGTTGTTGTGCCAAAGGGTTGAAGGAATTTTCATTTGTAAGAATTACTGTTAGATCGTCTGCATGTTGGATGGTTTTTACTTGGTGGGGGTAATTAGGGATGTCTATGCCCACAATGTCCCGGTTCATGGCGATATTGTGGGCTAGTGGGTGTATTGCGAGGGCGTATAGCGCCATGGAGAGAGGGCAGCCTTGTTTGACTCCCCTCTCTGGTGTAAAACCTTCGGTGTATGCTCCACGGACCTCGCAATACACTGTCAGATCAGAATACAGTATTTTAACCCAGTTTAAGATGGGAGCTGGGAACTGTAGATGTTCTAGTAACGTCATCAGGTAGCCCCTGTTTAGCCTATCAAAAGCTTTTTCCTGGTCATAGGCCAGGAGGGCTACCTTCAGTTCTTTCTGATTGACATATTTTAGGATACTGTCAATAGAGAGCAGGTTGTTCAGGATACTCTTATCCTTCCCTGCCCCCGATTGAGTATCCAATAGTATAGAGTTTAGAACCGGTTTCAGTCGGTTCGCTATAACTTTAGCTATTATCTTATAGTCTACCGTCAGCAGAGAAATGGGACGGTAATTTTTAAGCTGAGTTTTGGTGCCTTTGTTTTTGTAATTAATAGTTAATATAGAAGTTTTCATAGTGGGAGTCAAAT
>NW_008708673.1:8277-9541 GCF_000327385.1 Lottia gigantea | reverse complement strand
GCCTGTATTACTGTGACCATAATACCTTGTGCCTGTATTACTGTGACCATAATACCTTGTGCCTGTATTACTGTGACCATGATTCAGCAAATTTTATTGGATTGTCTGTTTGAGAATAGAGCCATTAGAGCCGTCAACAAATAGATTATGTCTTATGGAGTACAGACTTTCTGTCTAGGGATCAGGGCTCTGTCTGTATTCGGTAGTTTGCAATCAAATAAAATTACTATATTCGCAAACTTCGGTAAAAAGAGAAAGGTGGCCATTGCAATCAATATATTGGTAAGGTAAAAAGAGAAAGGTGGCCATTGCAATCAATATATTGGTAAGGTAAAAAGAGAAAGGTGGCCATTGCAATCAATATATTGGTAAGGTAAAAAGAGAAAGGTGGCCATTGCAATCAATATATTAGTAAGGTAAAAAGAGAAAGGTGGCCATTGCAATCAATATATTGGTAAGGTAAAAAGAGAAAGGTGGCCATTGCAATCAATATATTAGTAAGGTAAAAAGAGAAAGGTGGCCATTGCAATCAATATATTAGTAAGGTAAAAAGAGAAAGGTGGCCATTACAATCAATATATTGGTAAGGTAAAAAGAGAAAGGTGGCCATTGCAATCAATATATTGGTAAGGTAAAAAGAGAAAGGTGGCCATTGCAATCAATATATTGGTAAGGTAAAAAGAGAAAGGTGGCCATTACAATCAATATATTGGTAAGGTAAAAAGAGAAAGGTGGCCATTGCAATCAATATATTGGTAAGGTAAAAAGAGAAAGGTGGCCATTGCAATCAATATATTAGTAAGGTAAAAAGAGAAAGGTGGCCATTGCAATCAATATATTGGTAAGGTAAAAAGAGAAAGGTGGCCATTGCAATCAATATATTGGTAAGGTAAAAAGAGAAAGGTGGCCATTGCAATCAATATATTGGTAAGGTAAAAAGAGAAAGGTGGCCATTGCAATCAATATATTGGTAAGGTAAAAAGAGAAAGGTGGCCATTGCAATCAATATATTGGTAAGGTAAAAAGAGAAAGGTGGCCATTGCAATCAATATATTAGTAAGGTAAAAAGAGAAAGGTGGCCATTGCAATCAATATATTGGTAAGGTAAAAAGAGAAAGGTGGCCATTGCAATCAATATATTGGTAAGGTAAAAAGAGAAAGGTGGCCATTGCAATCAATATATTGGTAAGGTAAAAAGAGAAAGGTGGCCATTGCAATCAATATATTGGTAAGGTAAAAAGAGAAAGGTGGCCATGCAATCAAT
>NW_008708673.1:1236-3904 GCF_000327385.1 Lottia gigantea | reverse complement strand
TCCAGGGTCATAACTCAAAATCTGTTTAATGAAAAGACTTAACAAAGATCTTATCAATATAAATGATCAAAACAAATTTGATTCAAATCAGATGATAACTGTAGTCTTTATTCACAAACAAAGTTTGACACTTTTTTTATTAAAACAAGGGCAGTAACTTTAAAACCATTCATCTAAAAATCGTCAAATTCAAACTTGACCAAGATCTCATCAATATATATAATCACACCCAATTTCATTAAAATAAGATAAAAACTTGAAATTCAACTTATTTTAGTTCGAGGTAGTGGTGACCTAGTGGTGACCTAGTTCGTGTATTTTTTTTTATTTATTTTGCATACTGTCACTATAAAAATATTGAAGTGGATGAGTCTATTAACAGGTAAATTATTATTATTAATTAAAATATTACAATATAGGTAAGATATATTGATATTACTAACCTGGAGTATTTGGTCTTCCACTAGATCCAGGTGATATATGTCCAGATTCAGACCATGGACTCTGAGAACGATTCAGTGTATCATTAAAGGCTTTATCAGCTTCTTGTTGTTTCACAGCTTGTTGAGCTGCTAACACTTTAGCTCTTTCCTCATATTTTTCTTTATCTTCTCTTGGAAGAGCTCTCCACTATCAAATACAAGTTTTAAATGAAATGTAATAAGTAACAAATGTTCTAATACACCCACTGACAACTTTGATTTTAAATACAAATATTTAACAGTACAGTAACAATTACTAGTATGAAATATTCAATAGATTTTACCCTTGGGTGATTACGAACACTCAAAATCCTTCTAGAATTGTGTCTTCTAGAGTGTTTACAAGCAATTGTGGACGGACAGACATGAGTGATGACAATATAGGTCCCCCCATTTCATGTGAGTGTATATAAAAAGCGTAGATAAATAATAATAATAATAATAATAATGTATACAATTAAATTGTTTTTATATTACTGTCTTATGATTATAAAGGTACTGTAGAATCTTATCAAGGTCACTAGAATATATATTATAACATGTCCTACTCTGACACTCTTGATAATCTGACATTGTTTTACAATCCCAGTGTATGTAGGATTACACAGAGTATCCCAGTGTATGTAGGATTACACAGAGTATCCCAGTGTATGTAGGATTACACAGAGTATCCCAGTGTATGTAGAATTACACAGAGTATCCCAGTGTATGTAGGATTACACAGAGTATCCCAGTGTATGTAGGATTACACAGAGTATCCCAGTGTATGTAGGATTACACAGAGTATCCCAGTGTATGTAGGATTACACAGAGTATCCCAGTGTATGTAGGATTACACAGAGTATCCCAGTGTATGTAGGATTACACAGAGTATCCCAGTGTATGTAGGATTACACAGAGTATCCCAGTGTATGTAGGATTACACAGAGTATCCCAGTGTATGTAGGATTACACAGAGTATCCCAGTGTATGTAGGATTACACAGAGTATATGGTAAATTCAATCAGTAATGCTGCAGGTTGCTTTACGGGTTAAGCCAAATAGATAGCAACGGGTAGTTGGAGGTTTAGAATTTATAAATAATACTTACTCTTGTACCAACAAGCCGACTTATTTCACCGAATGTTGCTTCAGGATTTTCATGTGTGATCTGTTTTCTCATTTCACCAGCATACACTATGTAACCACTTGGTTGTCTTTTCACTGATTGTCTCTATTAAAAAAAATACTCAATATCACATTGTTCAAAATCACAATTACAATACAAGTTGAAATACAGATTGATTGGACTAAATTGACTTTACAAGAAACCTTGAGTTAATTTTTTATACTGATGCTAGGTATTACTGATCATGTGTATCATGATGTAAAGGATTAGATTGGGTTATATAAATATATTTTGCGATATAGGCTTATACACAAAATATAACACGTTTTCTTCAAACTTGTCAGATAACATGATATTAATAAAACTAGTAATTTAACTATTTCCATGTTAACATTCACTAATTGAAACTTTCGTGTTTTTGAGTACTATTAAGTTATATGTGTATCATGCCTGTTATTCACCAAAATATCCTGCCAGCAGAATTGAACTCAAGAGTTGACAGCTGAAACAAGCTTGGCATATCTTTCATTTTCTACAATAGACTGTGGATTTATGTACTTTAAGAAAATACCTTTTTTGGTTTTTCAGATGGTGTTTGTGAATTTTCATCTAAGGACAGAGCAAGATCACTTTTACCATCTTGAGAGTCATCAGCATCACCCAATAAATCTTCTGATGCTTTGATTAATAATGGAGATGGTTCCTACAATGACAAATTCACAAAATTGATTGTTTAAGCTTTCAGACACAATTTCAGAATTTTTGCCTATTTCAAGTTGGATTTTGGCCTTGAATATCATATATAGATTTCAGAAGTACTAGAAGTGTATTCAATTATGAAAAATAAATGTTATTTCATATTAATAATAGAAACTGGTCATCATTGTTTAGTATTATAAGAAGGATAAGATTTGATTATCAAGTACCTAAATATTCACAACATGGTTAGAAGTCTCAAAAAAATTTCAGTTGTGTGTAATCATGGATATACACTGTCTCAAATTTTGAGGGTGAGCTATGAACACTATTTAGGTCATCTAAACAATTGATCAGTATGTGCTTAAAGCTAGTGGATCCC
>NW_008708673.1:0-1186 GCF_000327385.1 Lottia gigantea | reverse complement strand
TATATATTTTCTTTATATTATATAACTATATTCATATCGATTTACTTTTTTATGAGACTACACTTAATGTTTACGTGGGTTTTGTCAACTCGACATGTCATTCGCATAACTAACTAGTTTCACCTAACAAAAACCCTGACGTCACTGTTTCAAAAGCTGCTAATAATATCTAAGGCCCTTTGTGATAGTGACGTCATAAAACGCTTAGTTACAGACGAATGACAAGAGCCACAGACGTCTGATTGGAAATTGGAATAGATTGAATCGATGCTTGTATTGTCCCCAATACACATGAAAAAAAGTGTCCCCCCTTTGGCTCCGCCACTGACTGGAAGCATACCTGATGTTGGCACAAGTCCATGTTTTGGAGGGGAAGCTACCAGGGGTGTGATCCCCACACGCTATAGTTCTGTTAAATACCTCCAGACTATCCGGGAATGACTCATCTGAAAATTAAGTTTCCTAGTTTTAGAACTAGTTTTCAGAAATCCAACAAAATAATTCTTTACGTGCTACTTTTCCGGACCTTTAAGAAGCATGACTGTGCCTTATTTCGTTAGTTTATTATATAATATAAACGAGTAGAAAGTAACAATCCAAAAGTAGGACATATTTCAGCTTCGTTTTTGTGGTACATATAGCAGTGTCGATCAGTATGAAAAGAAACGTAACATTTTCACTTAGCAAACTACTGAGACACAACACTGAGCTTAAAAAGATGAAGTGATGAAAATATAGGGCCGAAAGGATGAAATTCTCAGTATTCTAAAACTCTTAAACACATATTTGCGAATACACACGATGAGACTATATATAACCCCAAAACAAAGTTCAAAACCTGTTCGGCGAATGCATCGGGTGATATTTTCAGTAGGCTAAATTTATTTCACACATAATTCATGATTACACGGCGAGACTACAACCAATACAGCGTATAGTGTAAATAGTTAATATAAAGCGACGAGTAGACGAGAACAAAGTCGATTTAATCTCACCTTTATAACGCTTAGTCGATTCCTTCCCACATGCTGAATATACCAGGGCAATAACAACTATCACTAGGGCATATATCACATTTCTCTTCATTGTATCCAGTCGAGAGCTTTCTCTTTATCCATTTTAACCGTCGATTCGTTATTCATTTTCCATATTTTCGTTTCGTCAATCTAGTATTCCCACTCAATAA
>NW_008708672.1:0-5125 GCF_000327385.1 Lottia gigantea | reverse complement strand
GATAATGTTATCAATTACAATGTTTATGATTAGATAGCTGATGCAGAGAAACGGTGCAGAGTACAGAATGAAATATTTGAAACAAAACCCTTGTGTGAAATTGATGTAAAAGGAACTTATTTATAATATGATAACTAAAGGAACATGAACAAATTACTAATCTGAAGATCCGTAAGCAAATATTTTAATTTTTTAATATTCACATTAAAGTTCGATAAGATTTCGTAAAACCATTCATCACCATCTTATTTAGAACATGTATGCTCAATTTTCAGTTTAGATCGTACCATGATTGTTTGATAAATATTAATCCAATTCAGCTTTTTCCTTTGAAATCAAGTTTTTATCTCGGTTCAACAAGTTAGTTTTTTTTTTGTTTAACAAGCCCGACAGCACCTGTCCTAGGTTGTCCTCCCTTCTGGAGAATCTTACCCGTCATTGGTTAACTGTCGCGTTACTTGATGACGTTGTATATCAAATACGCAATTGTTGACTATATAGGTCAACATAGAATTCGTTAGTAATTCATCACAGAAACAGAAATTTGAAGATAGATTCCGTTGTCCGACATTTTGAACTAAAAATAATGAATCTGTAGCGATTTGGAGATGATATATAGAGGGAGAGACTACATATCACACAAGGAAGTAATGCGCATTTGTTGACTATATAGGTCAACATAGAATACACTAGTAATTCATTTCAAAACACAAATTTGAAGATAGATTCCTTTTGTCCGATATTTTGAACTGTTAAAAATACTGAATCTGTAGTGATTTGGAGATGATATATATAGAGAGAGACTACATATCACACAAGGAAGTAAATACGTAATTGATGACTATATAGGTCAACATAGAAATTCGCTGGTAATTCATCTCAGAAACACAAATTTGAAGATAGATTCCTTTGTCCGACACCTTGAACTGTTAAAATAACTCAATCAGATTCCTATTATCCCTTCATTAGATGGAATAATTAATGAAAAATACAGAGCATATTAAAACGCCCTTTATACATATCAAAATGGCTTCCTTGTTTTCTTTATCATCCAGGTTGTAGACGGTTTTTATTAGTCTCTTTTTTTTTCTCGAAACTTTTACAATAATCCGAAAACAACCTATCCAAATTTTTATCTTTAAAAATGGCAGAAAAAAATTATAGATTAGATCCGATCTTTCAATTATATGATCAAATTCGTTATTCGATTAATAAGCAAAAAGAGGATTACATTATCATATCACCAACCGTTGGCTCTAGGTCTCAACTAAACGATGGGGGTAGGGTCACTTTCGAGATTAATTCATTATCGAATTGGCTGATTCTGTGTGATGCTTATTTCAGATGCGATTTCAAAATCAAAGACGGAACTCTCAATGAGAATCGTGTACCACAAACAAACACAACGTTAGAAAACAATTTCTTTCCATCTTTATTTAGCGAGATGGTTTCGGAAGCTGGTTCAAATCCCATAGAAACCATCAAACACCCTGGGGAATTTGATACAATGTTGAAAACAGTTTTATATCCTAAAGATTTCGATTCGTATCAGGCTGGATACCCGATGTCGGTGACGGAGAAGTTTTGAAAGAACCGGTAAGAAATGTTACAAATGATGCAAATGAAGATAGAATGAGAGCTATTGCTCGAAAAACAATAGAAAGAGTAGGACGGGCAGGTAATCACGGATTTGAAAAACGAGTAGTTCAGTACAATAATGTTGTTGAGAATAATAGGTGGGGTAATTACGTAAATTGGAAATTATAACCATTATTCGGTCTGTTGGAACACAGAAAAGTTTCCATAGGGTTACCATATAAAATTCATCTACAAAGAGAAATCAACGATGATAAGATATTCTTTGGAGAGAATGCTTCAGATGCAAAATTAGAAATAATGAATCTCCAAATTTTCATACCCGTAATAACACCATCAATTGAAGGAGAAACGAGAATATTCAACTCATTAACTAAAGATATTGAAATAGCTTTTCTTCGTCGCAATACATTAGGTAGCATAACTTTAACTGGAGAATCCACTACATGGCCAATCACTAACACTATTAAACCAGCAAGATATTTAATGGTTGGTTTCAAGAACTTACCGGATTCTCAAAGGAATAATAATAATATCTTTAGAGTGGCAATGAACCAAACTCAAGATCCTTTAATCCGTAAAGTTCAAGTAAGACTAAACAATGATAATTATCCTAACCAACCTTTAACAATTAATCCAACCACAAAGGATTATAATGAATTGTATAGAAACTATAAAAATATGTGTGAATTATTTGGAAATCTACCTCAGTTTGAATATGTAGATGAATTTAAATATTCATATTGAAAAAACACAAGGAGATGTAACCGGTTATTGTTTATTATTGGAAGAAGCAAAACATTTAATTAAAATAGCAGACAGACGGATGATTCGTATAGAATAATCATTTAAATTACCCTCTTAATAATGAAACCAGAAACTATAGTAAAAAGAATAATAGAAGCTATCGAAACGGAATCACCAACTACAATAACTTACGATGGTAAAAAGATTAAAATATCTAAAAAGATTATCGATAAATATAAACATTGTAAAGTTAGAGATGATATAGATTTGGAAAGAATTGACAAGAGTGTAAAGGAAGGTGGTTTTTACCTTTCCTACCTTTGATATTTGCTGGTCTGGCCGCAGCAAGGGCGACAGCTGGTGGGGCGGCTGGGATAACGCAAGCCATCAACGCCAAGAACGCAGCTGATGCTGAAAAAAGTGAAAAACGTAGACATAATATGGAAATGGAAAAAATAGCTCAAGGTTCGGGAGTAGTAGATATATTAGGGACAGTTGAAGAATTTGGAAATCGATTTAGTGAAGAAACCAAGAAAACTGTTAAAGAGGGATTAAGTAATCTAATAGATAAAATCGACACAGGAGAAACGAAAGTCATGTTATGTCAGGTTATGTTATATTTTTTAAAAACAAACGTTCTGGAGAGGGAATCTTTCTTTCAAAGTATAAAGGAGAAGGAGTGATTTTTAGAACAAAAATATAGAATAAAAAATGGGAAAGAAATTTAATCATTCAGAAATATTTCCTAGTAACCCAATAAAAGATATCTTAGATATATATAAAAGAAAAGAATCCATCTTTCAATCCAACGGATATAAAAGTTTTTCCTGCGATTTGTCTAAAATTGATAGTGAGCGAAAGAACTTAATAGTGTTTGACGACTGTGTAGCACAAAGAAATCAAGCCGTTCAACAAGAATTCTTCACGAGGGGAAGACATCACAACTGTCAATGTATTTACCAATCCCAATCTTTCTATGGTATGGATGCGATGTTCATTCGAAAAAATGCAAATTGGTTTTTATTATTCGAATTGAACGACAAAGATTTATCTCAAATTAGTCAGTCAATTAATCACGGAATGGATAGAGATACATTTAAAAAGGATTGTAAAGCACAATGGAGAAACCCAGATGATCATGGATATGTATTCGTTAATACTAGAAAACCTGCAGGTTATGACAGATATATGTTAATTATATTTCCTTAAAAATGGGTGATTGGAATAATATTATAAAAAGAAATAGACAATATATCAAAGCTAAGAATAAAATAAAAACCCAAGTTGAAAATAACAGATTACAACCACTTGGATTAACAGAAAATCTACAAATTCTATTTCAACCAATATTAAAAAGTCAAGAAGATATTAAAAAGAGACTCGTGCCTCCTATAGAACCTTCACCTCATAAAGATCACCCCGAACCGATTGAATATGGTGCTATTATAATTAGGACATTAGATGATATAAAACGTTATTTTTCAAATCCAAACCTAGATTTGCCAAAGAGCATTACACCAATTGTTGATAATGAAGGGTTATTGTTTAATGGATTTAGAATAAGATTTAGTGCAAATTCACCACAATTTAAAATCGATACAAAAGACTTTATATTTACATTAACAGAAGGATTAATAGATTTAATGAATGGTGGGGATGTTGATATTGCCGATTACAAGGATTTAGTAGAATACTCAAAATTTCTACATATCATAAGAAAAGCGGGACCCGAAACAAAAAAATTAAAAGAAGTTGATCAATATATAAGAGCTATTATTAATCAAGATGATGAATATGAAGTTGACGAAGTAGATGATTATGGTGAAGACAATTCAATCATACAAGAAAAAGATGAATTGGAAGAGGAGATAGCTAGAGAAAACAGTGGACATGGTATAACTTTTTTATCCGATAATAATGAAGAATTGCTTAATAGATTAGAAATAATATTAGCAGCAATGAAAGAAGGTCATCGTTCAGACAGACAATATAATGAAGTAAATTGCATATTAAAAAGATTCCTAGAGAAAGGTATTATAGATAAAAATGATTATAAAAACGTAATTGATAAAATTATCCAATAAAAATAGTCATTGAAAAAATGCCAAATAAAAAACAACTATTCGTTATCACCTCAAATAAATCAGACATTAAATTGTCTCTAGATTATGAGTACGAACTCGATCGCAATCAAGAACATGAATTGGGATTAAAATATTTCTCTGTTTACAATTCCATTAGAAACATCAACGAAAATAATAACCAAATGAAAATATCAACAGATAACGGAGTTACGTTCAAAACATACGTTTACTACCAGGAAGCTACGAATACGTAGCCATCAACGATTACCTATCCGAATACGCAGGAAGCGTGAACGGTAAAAACAATATTGAATTCGAAGGTAATTTGAATCTGAACAAAATAAAATTGATATTGAGAAATAACAGTCAAGTTGATTTCAACGTAGATAATTCTTTTGAATACTTTATTAGGATTTGATAAACAAATATACACACAATCCACTTTAGCGCCGCATAAAGCAAATATCGAGAATGATATCGATGTCATTAATATACATTGTAATTTGATAAACGGTCGATTTTTCAATAAACACATACGTCAGATTATTTACAGTATTCCAACATTCACTGCACCGATTGGATATAGAATTATAGAGAAACCATTTCAAACGACATATTTACCACTTAATTCGTTCATGATTAAAAATATAAATCTGGAAATCAAAGATGGTAAAAATAGATTTATTGATTTTGGTAAC
>NW_008708671.1:7879-9351 GCF_000327385.1 Lottia gigantea | reverse complement strand
TAATATTTTCTTTGATGACTGTAACTGTGTATGAACTGTTGATTTAACTCTGTTTACATGCAACTCTTCGTGTACTTTGTTATGTTCGAAATTCAAACTTAGAATAATACAATATTTTCACTGTTAAAATAGTGCTCAATATATCGATTGTAGAGCGGCATAGAATACCACTGTTAAAATAGTGCTCAATACATCATCTGTAGAGCGAAATAGAAATACCACTGTTAAAATAGTGCTCAATACATCAATTGTAGAGCTATATATATATACCACTGTTAAAATAGTGCTCAATACATCAATTGTAGAGCTATATAGAAACACCACTGTTAAAATAGTGCCCATGTATCAATTGTAGAGAGATATAGAAATACCACTGTTAAAATAGTGCCCATGTATCAATTGTAGAGCGATATAGAAACACCACTGTTAAAATAGTGCCCATGTATAAATTGTAGAGAGATATAGAAATACCACTGTTAAAATAGTGCCCATGTATCAATTGTAGAGAGATATAGAAAAACCACTGTTAAAATAGTGCCCATGTATCAATTGTAGAGAGATATAGAAATACCACTGTTAAAATAGTGCCCATGTATCAATTATAGAGAGATATAGAAATAAAACTGTTAAAATAGTGCTCAATACGTCAATTGTAGAACGATAAATTTAACCTAAATATGTTAATTCATATGAATCGAAAATAGAATTGTTTCTTGTTAAGTATTCGCTCGCTAACCTGGATGTTGAATCCTTCGAAAGGGACAATAAACCCTCTGTGCTAAGAGATTCCTTGAAAGGAGATTTTGCTAATGCTGCTGTCCCGGTAAAATTTCCCACATTGCAGAGTGCATGGCATTTCCCGCCTTCAATTCAATCAGGTGCAGACAAGCAGGACGTAAAGCTCCATTCCAATTTTTGTATAAAATATAGTCAATACTAGATATTTCCTTGGTAATTCTCCAGGATAAATTGGAACTAGTAAAAGATTTTGTCGGTGGATTCCTGGGGATATCAAAGAAATTAAAATTCCCAGATTTTCGGAAATCGACAGAGATGAAGATTCATGGCTCTAAGATCCGAAATCGATTCGTCTTCGTTATTTTTCAATTCAAGGAATAATTCCTGACAATCCGAAACCAAGGAAATAACAGGATACTGGGACTAATCTTCTAATTTTCAGACCGTTTCAGGAATCGAATTGGTCCGCAGAATTACTAGAATTGATCCGCGGAGGAAAATTGGCGGATTGGTACTAAATCTTTGTGTAAATCGAACTTGAAATTGGAAGCTCTGAGAGTTAGGAAAGAAAGTTTGATAGTTAGACTTGAGAGTTTTCCCGGAGGCTCATAACACGGTTTAAAGCTAGGATATGTGCCGATGTACTTTGTAGGTTTTGTTTAGTGGCACTTCTAGAAAGCATTAGGTGAGGGGGGTCGAGCGGGGGCCACAAAATTTTACAGGGGGTTCACAGG
>NW_008708671.1:5705-7829 GCF_000327385.1 Lottia gigantea | reverse complement strand
AAGTAATAAATAAACAAAGTACTAAGATCCGAACCACAAACGAAATCCAAAACAACACAGTGGCGGAGCGAGGTTTACGTCCGAGTGTGTGTGTGTGTGGGGAGGTTGCCCGAATTTCAAACCAAGTTATGATATTTTTGCCCGAAAAACATGCCTTTGGGGCTGCTCCCCTTTGGCTCCGCCACTGCATAGGCAATACATTTATAGCATTGATGAATTAGTGTATCTAATAGGTTTGGTTTTAATGTAATCACTCTAGGGATTGGCTTAGAAGCATTTATGCGGTTTTCATCCAAATGAGAATTCGGTGAAAATTCATTGCAGAAATTTAAACAAGACACACCACCTTCCCTAGACTATTCTTGGCCTTGGTTATATTTTACAACCCTTCCTGTTCCACTGATACATCAAGATAAAGTCAAGCAAGAGATCCCAGAACAGATGTCGTACAGCTAGCAACAGGTTGAACACTTTTTAAAACACAACTTAACTTTTAAAACTAAGTTTCAACTTGATTGACTTTGACACCCTGACTGATTGCAACAATCGCCGTTTGTCTTTTTGTTACCTTTTATATTATATTACCAATGGCAGACTTTAATTAAGATTTTGTCATGTTTTCTTGCGCTCATGATTTTCCCTCAAATGAACAAGTTCGAGTTCCGTTTTTGCAATAAATCCGTTTTTTAAATGTCACCTTTTGTGATACTTTGAATTTGTATTAAATTGAGATGCCCACCGATATCTTCGCTGTATGTCTCTAAATTGCAGAATTCAACTGACACTTCATGTGTATTTGTTCATGAAGAAGAGTACCATTATTTCTAAGCAGATTAAATATTTCGCATTCAATTTCTCAAAAGGATTCTTGTACTGTGGTTATACGAAAAACGATCAAACCCTTGTTCTTGCTCCGCAACCATTGCTTTCGGTCTGATGTTTTCTATCAGCCCCTGTCCTTTATATATTTCTTTCTGGTAGAAAATCTGTCACTTTTCTGCGTATCGGACACAGATGGTGAGTGGTCAACCTTGTCTGGCAACAAATTGACAGGATCGTGACCCTGAGTTAACCCTGACCCCTTCAGGTCACGTCTGGATATGGTAAAGCTATAATCAGCTTTTTGGTACATCGTTGGAATGACAGTTTCAGACTACAGACAGTTTGGAAATGGTATCGATTTTATTTGATTTCTATAGAAAATTGTTCTTATTAATTGTCAAATATTAAATCAAATGCACAATTCTTGAAAGCATTCTTTAATATGGGTTCATCCTTTGGAAACAATTTTCATATTGCCTCCCTGCAATAATCAGAATAAAACCCATGCCGTTTCCAAGATTCCATAGATTTTTACTGGTGATGATTTGGAAATTAAACAGAACCTGACTTGTAAGTAGGACAGGCAATATTTTGTATCTCAGTCATAAATGTTGATTTTCCCTGAGAATTTATGACGCGTTCTGGAAGTGGCAGAAGAAATATTTTCAGGATTTCGATGCCATTTGAGCACCATAAACTAGTAGTGTATATAAAATGTTTATAATTGTGTATCAGGCTAGTAGAGTTATTGAGGTATAAATAACGTTCTGGGTTGTAACAGTGTCAGTACTGACACAGGCTAGAATTTATCTTCATATCCTTATAAATCATCTGAACTTTTCACTCTAGAGCACCCGAGGTCACTTTTTGAATCGGACTGTTTTGGTCGTATTTTAAACTAAATGTATTCTGGATGCTATATATGTTAATATAACACTTAACGAAAGTAAGAGGCTAAAAGTATGATATATGTTACAAGGATTTTTTAAGTATCTGCCCACTGGCATAACCTCTTGGTATTAATCTTTCCCGGATTATCCTTAACCCATTTACAGACCAAGGTTGAATTGAATATCGAGGAAGATTTAAGGTCATCAGAATGTCCTGTTATTTTAGATAAGCACCATTTGGTCGATTCAATAAATACCAAGTGACGCCAAGATCGCAACCAAATTGAGCTACAANCCATCCCCTTGCTTCTATATAACTGAAACAACGATATAAATAAATGTCACTGGGTTTCACACGAGGATGTACCTCACACTATAAAGTATATATATATATTGATATCCCCGTTTGTTG
>NW_008708671.1:0-1528 GCF_000327385.1 Lottia gigantea | reverse complement strand
AATGTATCCGGTATAATTATTATATTTAAACAACTCAACACTTCACCAACCCGATATTTACATCGTAATAGTCTTTATTTCTTGTTTAACTCCCTTTTAAACAGGAGTAAAGGGGTTTATTATTCATTTAGACGAATTGAAAGGGATTGAAATACTCGGTTTAATATACTCGTATCCTTTTTTAAAAATTAAAATCACTAGTTTGCATTATGCAAAACATTTCGGGTCAGACAGTTCCTTCAAATTTTTCATATATCTTTTTATTTAAGGTTTAAATCCAGTGGCGGCGCCAGTCTTCCGAGACTGAGGGTACAAATATGGGTAGATTTGTTCAAATTAAGTGGGGGTACAATTGGGGGTGCAATCCACTTTTCTAGGTGGGCAAATGGTGGGCAAGATATACGGAACCTTGATTATAAAATTCCCAATGATATGAGTTTAAGTTAGGTTTTTCTTTTGACTGTTACAGGAGTTCAAATAACAAATTAGAGAGCAAAATGTTTCGATCACAACATATCATAAGTATAGTACAAATAATGTATTAAAATCAAACTGGATATTTTATATCGTAAGATTAGCTTAGAAAGTGGATCAAAAATATCTGAAGACGGTTAGAGACAAAAATATCGTGATTTTATTTTAAATTTAGGGTCAACGACAACAATCTATGAGAATTTTGAAAAATCGGACCTGTTATATTTATCAACCTTCACGACTAGAGACAAAGGTCGTGATTTTTCTTCTGTATTTTTAATAGCAGCTGTGAAACACAAATATCGTTTTTAACAATTGGAATTACATAGTTAAAAATACAAATCAATGTAGTAGACATCATCAACCAGACTGTTATTGTCTTAATCTATCAATTAGATTACTGGGTGTTCGAGATCAATATTCAAACAGATGTTTCGTACAAATTAGGTTACAAGTCGACAACAAAACGAAACAAATGACTTATATTTATGATATGTCGAATCAATAAAAACGTCGGTAAGGAGCAGATTTTTGAAGCCCAATGAATAAAATAGTAAGAAGGGGTGCGACAGCCGTAAGGCGGGTCGTAGCAGACGGTCAAGGGATATTACATTTAATAATTTCTGCCCGAGTGAAATTGCGAAATATGATTAGTATTTTATTAGTAGTATTATACAATATTAACTATGATTTTTTAAATAAATTATGACTATTGTAATATACAGGTCTATTAAAGTAGAGCACACTGGTGAAATGTGGTAGTAAAAAACGGAACATCGTAAATTCATCTCAATATAGAATACATGCATACTAAACTAGAAGAAGCATCGGTCGTGGTCACACGTATGGAACACTTATTTTCTGACATGTTTGCCTTAAAGGGACAGTTGTGCCATTGAATTCAGAAGTACTAGAAATGTACGAAAATCACATAATTCCTTTAAAAATACTTCAAACTAGGGATTTTACTCACTATTTCTATATATGTCTTTTCTATATATCACACTAGTATATTAAAATGACGAGTCGTTATTTTGACATTCCAACGCAGTAA
>NW_008708670.1:150793-156642 GCF_000327385.1 Lottia gigantea | reverse complement strand
TACTACTTACTACTTTAGACCTACTATTACTGTTACTACTTACTAATACTACTTTCACTTACAACATCTACTTCCTACTACTACTTTCTTCTTACCGCCACTAATGCTACTACTACTAATTTTACTTACTAATTTTCACTATTCACTTACTATTTACTACTTATTTACAACAACTATTTTCCCTTTACTACTACTACTTACTTGTTACATCCTACATACTTACTTACTACTATTGCCACTACTACTTTTTTTACTTGTTTTTTTTTACAATTTTTTTTTCAATACTACTACTCCTACTTACTTCTCGCTTACTTCTCACTTACTCCTTACCTACTATTACTACTACTACTACTTGACTTGTCTTGACTTACCATTTTTACATTTCACAACTCCTACTTACTACTTAATTACTTCCCAATTACTGACCACTTTCTATTTTCCTCTCATTTATTACATACTTACTACTTTTCTTTCTACTTACTTGCTACTTACTTCTTACTAATTAGTACTACTTACTACCTCTCCCAAATAACACTTACTACTACTAATAATAATTTTACTTACTTACTATTTTTACTAACCACTACTACTCCTACTCACTTCTCACTTACTGCTTTCTTACTACTTACATACTTTTCACTTACTAACCACTTACTACTTATTGATTACTACTATAACTTACTACTACTCACTATTCTCCCTAATCCCTACTACTTACTACTACGACTGCTACTACTACTCAATTACTAACTATTTAATTACTTCTTGTTTTTACTATTACTACTCACTGCTGACTTCTTACTATAACTTACTACTACTCACTACTCTCCCTAGTCCCTACTACGTACTACTACGACTGCTACTACTACTCAATTACTAACTATTTAATTACTTCTTGTTTTTACTATTACTACTCACTGCTGACTTCTTACTATAACTTACTACTACTCACTACTCTCCCTAGTCCCTACTACTTACTACTACGACTGCTACTACTCACTTTTTACTATTACTACTCACTGCTGACTTCGTACTATTAATATTACTATTTACTCACTATTATTACTATTGCTATTATTATTTACTTACTATTACAACTACCGCTACTACTAATTACTACTTACTACTGCTTTTCATTACCTACTTCCACTACTTTATATTGCTTTTTGCTTCCAACTGACTACTGCTATAACTACTTCTATTTCTACCAATTACTTTAACTACTTCTCACTACTATCACTTAGAATTACTTACTTTACTATTTTTTACTAACTACTGATACTCAAACTTCTCACTAACTACTTACTGACTAGCCACTTACCACTTATTTACTACTTACTTACTTACATCCTACTTTTTTTACTTACTGTTTTTACTACTTACTACTTACAACTTACTATTTACTTATTACATACTTACTACCTACTCACTTACTACATATTTACTACTTACTTACTACTACTCTTATATATATTCTTAAATTGCATGAGCAATATATCTGGTGATATATCACGCTTGATAATTACAAAATGTACATAAGCCAAATTTTTGAAGAGAGCATGGCAAATCCGGGTTACTTTTACCTTTAACTTAAATATTTGAAATTGTTTTAACCGGCAAAGTTTTCATTTGTCAATATCGACATTAATTAAATTAACCAATTCTTATGACAATCAATGAAAAAGATGCATTTGTTGGGCCTTTTGCTTTAAAAAAGGGAATAGGTTTTACAATTATAAAATTGTGATATTTTGACCATTGACATGTGTGACCTCGATCTTTGCAATGTCAATCATACTTTGATCTTTGATGTCCGACATATATTTCCGCTTTTACAGACGTTCCAAAACAGCAATTTTCAACACTTGTAAGACTTATTTCTCTTTTATTTGACCTTTGTTGACCTCTGTTGCATGAGCAATATATCTGGTGATATATCACGCTTGATAATTACAAAATGTACATAAGCCAAATTTTTGAAGAGAGCATGGCAAATCCGGGTTACTTTTACCTTTAACTTAAATATTTGAAATTGTTTTAACCGGCAAAGTTTTCATTTGTCAATATCGACATTAATTAAATTAACCAATTCTTATGACAATCAATGAAAAAGATGCATTTGTTGGGCCTTTTGCTTTAAAAAAGGGAATAGGTTTTACAATTATAAAATTGTGATATTTTGACCATTGACATGTGTGACCTCGATCTTTGCAATGTCAATCATACTTTGATCTTTGATGTCCGACATATATTTCCGCTTTTACAGACGTTCCAAAACAGCAATTTTCAACACTTGTAAGACTTATTTCTCTTTTATTTGACCTTTGTTGACCTCTGTTGACCGTAACAAAAGGTTTTGTGCTTGACGAGACCTTTCCAAAAATATTTTCATTTTTGTTGTGCTATTTGAAAATTAACACCGTTTAGTACCGAATGGCACGATATTTTTGATATTGAATGTTTACATTCTTTTCTTTTCGTTAAGAAATCCCATTGTGACTTTAAAATACAACGTTTTGCCGATGCATCAGGTTGGATGCGCATTGCTTTGGTACCGTGGTTTAGTTCAAATTGTTATGGTTAAAAGACTCTTCTATTTATAATTGTCGAATTATAACAGATTTTGTTTGAAATACTCGAATTCTATGCAACAAAACAAAATCAGCAAAAATAAGAAGCTTTTGAATTGGAATCGGGTGCCAATGATAGTTATTAATACAACAGAATAAGAAAAATCAACTAAGATGATCTTTATAATTGTTAAAGACATAATATAGTTACTATTCACAATATATTAATGTGCACGTTTTTGTTGACATATTAATGTCTTCGATATCAAACTGGAACTGTCCCAAATTATGTAAACTAAATTTATCAATCTGCAGATCATCTTAAATTGAAAACGATTCTAATTATTTTGAAATTTTTAAATATCTATGAAAAATAATATATATCATAAATTATAAATAAATAAAATATTATAAATATAAAAATAAATTATTAAATAAATTCTATCAAAAACATTAATTTAGCTGAACAAAGGACTATTAAACCATAAAACGAATCAGATTGAGTAACGAAGTTATTTAAATCACAATTAACTTTCTTTGATAAAAACTTATGAAAACGTAAGGCATTATGAAACCAAAATTTATAACGTCTAGTATCATGGTCGGAACACTCATTAACAGGAATACCTCAACTATCGCATATATGATGTAGATATATTTATTCTTTACATTGTTTTATATTTTCGTGTTTTATATATTCTAATGCCAGTATTTTAGTTGAAAAAAAAAGAAAGAAGAAAACTAAAAAAATCAACGAAACCAAGCACCAAAATATAATACAAGTGAAAAGAATGAATGACGTTTATTATCTTATACCATTGGAAAACGTTGCTTCCGAACTTATAAGTTTTATGGTGAAACGTTTTAGAAGACTTTCTAATTCTAATTTTCAAATCGAGAAACTTGTTTGTTTTGATTCGGTTTATTGTCGCATCTGCCTATGATTGGGGTAGGAGGACACGAGTGGATTTTTTCGCTGGCGTGAATACTCGGCCAAAAATATCTATAAATGTCTGAAAATGACGACTCCTATACTGTAATATTTTTGTATAAACTTCTTCAACCATATTTAGATTATTGTTCATTTCTTACTCGTTTATCAAAACAAACCTAGAAGTTCAAAATCTAAAGCATTAGCTATTCTGAACATTTGACCTTGACTGCAATTGTAGTTTGTAAATGCAACGACGTGTAGCTCAGACCTCGAGAAATGGCCCGCTTTAACAATCTCGAAAACTCAATATGATCAAAAAAATCGCACGACTCAAACCAAACCAAAAGAAATCGCCAATAATATAATAAATGATATAAAATAAAACTAAAAACCTAGATTTAAAGGGGAACAGTCGGCATTTTTGGGGATTGATTTGAATCTTTATTGTGCTTTGATAGTGCTTAGATATACTTTCTTAAAATAGACCTCAAACTAGAAAACAAGAAAAAATTCGAGTCGAATATACTGATAAAGAAATAACTATATATGACAATGATATCATCTTCACAGGATTCTTTCTACCAGCTGGTCTATGGAACGGATTATCAGTTACCCTGGATGGGTGGACAGAAATAAAGTGATTAACTTAACGAAATTCATAGGAATTGTTTATGATTGATAACAATTGATAACCAAAAAATCTTTTGACTTGGTTAGTCTTCAGTTGTAAGAAGATTTTGGTAAAATTAAAAGATGTTTTTCAACCATATTAAGATTATTGTTCATCTCTTACTCATCTATCAATACAAACCTAGAAGTTCAAAATCTAAGATTTGTATTTTTAGTTTTGTATTTTATGTTTACTCTTTGCATCCTTCTTTTTCAATGGTTTATTACAAAGTATTATTTCTTTATTATTGTACATGTTTTATTTGCAGCTTAATGTTAGAATAGTCCAGTTTAATTATTACTATATTAACATATCAATTGTTATTATTATTATCATTTTTTTGAATTTGCTTTTTAGTAAATTCCCGTTGATTTTTTTTCAATATTGTCCAAATATTTCAAAGCTCATATTTCACTACCTTGACCATCAAAGTTGTTGCCTTGGACGAGTCTTCATTTTGGTTGTGCAACGTAAACTTATGGTTTTTACAGCAATTTGAAAATCGCGATTTTTAGATTCGAAGATCTCTGTCACCTGACCTAAAGTGCATGAGCTCTCCTATCTGGTGATATATAACACTTATAGATTTAATGAGCTAAGTAACACAAAAAGATTTTTTTCAATTGTTCCCCTTTAATCTAGGTTTTTAGACATTAATTATATTATTGGCGATTTTCTTGGTTCGAGTCGTGCGATTTTTTGAAAACCAAGCGAAACGGTATATCAAAATATTAACACCAAACTTAATATGATATTTGTTTTATATCAGGGGCTGAAAAAATTCATATTGAGATATCGAGATTGATAACGCCGACCATTTCTCGAGGTCTGAGCTACTCGTCGTTGCATTTACAAACAGTCAATAGCTAAAAATTCCATGGTTTTGAAACTAAGGTCGAACCAAATAGTGGATAGGTACTCCTTTTTAATTATTAATCCAGCCGATCTTTAACACCAATCAGAAATCATAGTCGAAATGTGTCCAAGATTATCCGCGATTGAATGTTAAAATGACGACTCCTATACTGTAATATACTGATAAAGAAATAACTATATATGACAATGATATCATCTTCACAGGATTCTTTCTACCAGCTGGTCTATGGAACGGATTATCAGTTACCCTGGATGGGTGGACAGAAATAAAGTGGTTAACTTAAAGAAATTCATAGGAATTGTTTATGATTGATAACAATTGATAACCAAAAAATCTTTTGACTTGGTTAGTCTTCAGTTGTAAGAAGATTTTGGTAAAATTAAAAGATGTTTTTCAACCATATTAAGATTATTGTTCATCTCTTACTCATCTATCAATACAAACCTAGAAGTTCAAAATCTAAGATTTGTATTTTTAATTTTGTATTTATGTTACTCTTTGCATCCTTCTTTTTCAATGGTTTATTACAAAGTATTATTTCTTTATTATTGTACATGTTTTATTTGCAGCTTAATGTTAGAATAGTCCAGTTTAATTATTACTATATTAACTAATTGTTATTATTATTATCATTTTTTTGAATTTGCTTTTTAGTAAATTCCCGTTGATTTTTTTTCAATATTGTCCAAATATTTCAAAGCTCATATTTCACTACCTTGACCATCAAAGTTGTTGCCTTGGACGAGTCTTCATTTTGGTGGTGCAACGTAAACTTATGGTTTTTACAGCAATTTGAAA
>NW_008708670.1:146770-149389 GCF_000327385.1 Lottia gigantea | reverse complement strand
TCGTAATAAATAATATAAATTGCTTAAATTTTACGTATCAAACTTTAATAAATGATGGAAAGAAAGAAATTTGCAAAGTAATAAAACCAAATCTTCTTTTCCTTTATTATCTGATAATATTGGAAAACGTTGCTTCCGAACTTATTCATAGGTTTTATAGTGAAACGTTTCAGAAGACCTTTAATTCTAATTTTCAAACAATGATCTCATTTCATCATCGAGAAACTTGTTTGAAAATCTCAGAATAGAATTCTTTCAAATAATAACCAGGACATCGGCATTAGACTGTAGCAAACGGGGCCTCAGTTTATTGTCGCTTCTACTTATAATTGAGGTAGGAGCACACGGAGTGGATTAATTCGCTGACGTGAATATTCGGCCGAAAAAATCTATAAATGTGTGAAAATGACACATACTCGTTTTTATGAGACTTTATAAGCATTAAATATTGCATGAATGATAGTATATTTTACAATATATACAACAAGATAGCTTATTACACATTACTGGTTAAGAAGATGGGATTCGCGTTTTTTTAAGTAATTATCTTAAATTATCTTAAATTATTTCTAAATATTTTAGATCTACTTACTATTGTAACTAATGTTACATTTTCATAATTGAAGCGATTATCTTTCCACTCTTGATGAAACTGGTCATCGAATTAGGTAAATTAATTAAATATGCTGATTTAACATTATATGCCTAATTTTGTTTATTCATTATAAATATGATAGTGATGATTTATCCGAAAAATACTCTCAAAGTGGCTTTTAAAAACGCCAATGAAAACGAGATTGACACCCTTATTCTACGCTTTTTACGCCAACGTGAACCACGCCTTGAGATACAATTTTTAGCATATTATTTAGTTTGATAGTTTTATAGTTCCATACTTTGGAAATAATTTTACAAAATTCGGTCTTGCAAAAAATTGGCTATTGTAGGTATACGTCGAAATTTATAATGCATTAGCTATTGTGAACATTTGACCTTAACTATTTGTAAATGCAACGACGAGTAGCTCAGACCTCGAGAAATGGTCGGCGTTATCAATCTCGATATCTCAATATGATTTTTTTCAGCCCCTGAAATAAAATAAATATCATATTAAGTTTGGTGTTAATATTTTGATATTTTCGCTTGGTTTTCAAAAAAATCGCACGACTCAAACCAAACCAAACCAAACCAAAAGAAATCGCCAATAATATAATAAATGATATAAAATAAGACTAAAAACCTATATTAAAAGGGGAACAGTCGGCATTTTCGGGGATTGATTTGAATCTTTATTGTGCTTAGATATAATTTCTTCGAATAGACTAGAAAACAAGAAAAATTCGAGTCGAATTTTTAACTTTTAAATAATTATTGATATAAATGGATTCGACGTCGAGCTGTGAACACTGATTATGTAAGCTAGAAAAATTCCATGGTTTTGAAACTAAGTTCGAACCAAATAGTGGATAGGTACTCCTTTTTAATTATTAATCCAGCCGATCTTTAACACCAATCAGAAATCATATTCGAAATGTGTCCAAGATTATCCGCGATTGAATGATAAAATGACGACTCCTATACTGTAATATACTGATAATATGTCATAACTATATATGACAATGATATCATCTTCACAGGATTCTTTTTACCAGCTGGTCTATGGAACGGATTATCAGTTACCCTGGATGGGTGGACAGAAATAAAGTGGTTAACTTAACGAAATTCATAGGAATTGTTTATGATTGATAACAATTGATAACCAAAAAATCTTTTGACTTGGTTAGTCTTCAGTTGTAAGAAGATTTTGGTAAAATTAAAAGATGTTTTTCAACCATATTAAGATTATTGTTCATCTCTTACACATCTATCAATACAAACCTAGAAGTTCAAAATCTAAGATTTGTATTTTTAATTTTGTATTTAATTTACTATCTCTTTCTAGGTTTATTACAAAGTCTACATAAATTTCTTATTATTTCTTTATCATTGTACATGTTTTATTTTGCAGCTCAATGTTAGAATAGCATAGTCCAGTTTAATTATTACTATATTACTATATATAATCAATTATTATCATTATGGGCACCTGATTCCATTTTCCTCATGCACTACTTTATACAAGAGACGTAAAGTTTTGAAATGTGGTTTGATAAGGTTAATTAATTGATATTGAATTTGAAATGATTGTGATTTTATATGGATAACCTTGTTAATTGTTGTTGGATCTAAATTGTTTTGTAATTTATTTCAATTGATTTATTCTTTATATTGTGTTATATTTCCATGTTTTCGTTCAATCACATTTTTGTTTCGTGGTGTGTGGTTTATAACTTATCCATCAGCATTTTATATAAGAATGAAAATGATTCACTAAATTTATCAAAGCACAAAAGATATAATTAAATTCTCAAGCAATACCAAGCCAGATAATATAAAAAGAATAAATATATTTACATCATTTATGCGACAGTGTTCCAACCATGCCGTCATAACTTTTTGTTTTCTTTGAAAATATCTCGAATGCAGTATGAATAAGTTTTCATCCGTTTTTATGAGGTTTGATAAAGTAAGTTAATTGAGATTTAGCCTAAATATGTTTTATGACAAAATAATGAGTTT
>NW_008708670.1:144974-145940 GCF_000327385.1 Lottia gigantea | reverse complement strand
CACAAGATCCACATTCATTCCTTAAATATATACAACAAGATAGCTTATAACGCATTACTTGTTAAGAAGATGGGATACGCGTTTTTTTAAGTATTTATCTTTAAGTAATTATTTCTAAGTATTTTAGATTTACTTATTATTGTATTGTAACTAATGTTACATTTTCATAATTGAAGCGATTATCTTTCCACTCTTGTTCATCAAATTATCATCGAATTAGGTAAATTAATTAAATATGCTGATTTAACATTATATGCCTAATTTTGTTTATTCATTATAAATATGATAGTGATGATTTATCCGAAAAATACTCTCAAAGTGGCTTTTAAAAACGCCAATGAAAACGAGATTGAGACCCTTATTCTACGCTTTTTACACCAAAGCGTAGTGCCTTGAGATACAATTTTTAGCATATTATTTAGTTTGATAGTTTTATAGTTCCATACTTTGGAAATATATTTTATTCTGTGGAAATGCAAAATTCGAATAAAAACATTCCAACTTTTTATTGCAACCTTCGTGATAAAAACGTGCTTTTCAATTCGTGAATATGAAGTCTCTAATAACTTGTCGGAGGTTAGTTATGGTATTGCAAACTCTTCTCTTAACCTTTTTTTTTATAACGGAATGTATCGATTTTATCAGTTTTTTGTATCAGTCTGTATTCACTTTGGTTCAATCCAATCATATCAATGCATTTACAAAATTCAGTCTTGCAAGAAATTGGCTATTGTAGGTATACGTCGAAATTTATAATGCATTAGCTATACATTTGACCTTAACTGTTTGTAAATAGGTCGATAGCTACTCCTTTTTAATTATTAATCCAGCCGATCTTTAATGCCAATCAGAAATCATAGTCGAAATTTGTCCAAGATTATCCGCGATTGAATGTTAAAATGACGACTCCTATACTGTAATATACTGATAATATGTCATAACTATATATGACAATGATATCATCTT
>NW_008708670.1:137533-144924 GCF_000327385.1 Lottia gigantea | reverse complement strand
AAAATGAGGTTTGATAAGGTTAATTCAAACATTCAAGATTTATAAATAAGTCTTTTTTCGATTTTCTAAAAAGATAGTTGAGGTATACTTTATTCATGTGCTTAGATAAATGAGTAAATGATATTAGACGTTATAAATTTTGGTTTAATTTAATTGTGGGTTGATAAAGTATGATAATTGTATTTAAGCCTGAATATGTATTTTAATAATCGTTGCTCAATCTAAATAGGTTTTTGGTTTGATAAGGTCCTTTCATCTGAATATGTTTCGTGGTCAATCAATTGTGGGTTTGATAGTGAATATTTAAATAGATTTTTTTATATTCTCGTGGATATTTCAAAATTTCAAAATAAGGAGAATCATTTGAGACAATTCCAGTTGAAATCGAATTTATTTAAACATAAATGTATCAAAAGTTACAATATAAATACAGCTGAATTAAGATTTATGTCAAATAGCAAACTAAGTAATTGTTTGAGACACTAAACTATTTCTTTTGATCTCCTGGATTTTCCATGAAAATATTACAGCATATTCTATTCTAATTCAGATTGAGTAACCATTATTTTAACCTATCAATCCATATAAAAAACGTACGAAAACTTTTGTCATAAAAAAGAACTTAGAATGTTCGAAAAATTCTTTTTGCAGCACGCTAGAATTGTTTATATTAAAGATTTAAAATCATAAAATATGTCCCGGAAGTATTACAACAGCTGCCGTCTGGAAGTGACTAAATTGTCTATAAAACCGCCTTTTAGGATCAGAATTTTATTATTTTAATGTCTATTTAATCAGTAAACGATATATAACAATCGTGTAGAAGCCGATTTTTTAATTTCGATTTATTTATTTTTTAATTTCGATTTATTTAGTTATTTCCCGTTGATTTTGTTGTCCAAATATTTCAAAGCTCATATTTCACTAACTTAACCTTTGGTGACATTGTAACCAGCACCAAAGATGTTTTCATTTCTGGTTTTGCAACGTAAACTTCGCGATTTTTTAATTTGAAGAGCTCTGTCACCTTGACCTCAAGTCAAAAAAGTAAAAACAAAAAAGAATTCACTTTCATTTGGTTGACTTTTATTAAACCACGAAACATATTCAGATTAAAGGACCTTATCAAACCACAAACTAATTCAGATTGAATAACGATTATTTAGGCTAAATTATAATAAACTTACCTATCAAACCACATGAAAACGTATGAAAACTTCTGTCATAAAATGGAATTTTACACATTTTCATGTCTATAAAACCGCTTTTTGGGATCAGGGTTTAATCGGATTTGTATTGTTTTAATGTCTATTTCATCAGTAGACGATTCCTAACAATCGTGTGGGAGCCGATTTTTGAATTTGCTTTTTAGTAAATTCCCGTTGATTTTTTTTCAATATTGTCCAAATATTTCAAAGCTCATATTTCACTACCTTGACCATCAAAGTTGTTGCCTTGGACGAGTCTTCATTTTTGTTGTGCAACGTAAGCTTATGGTTTTTACAGCAATTTGAAAATCGCGATTTTTAGATTCGAAGATCTCTGTCACCTGACCTAAAGTGCATGAGCTCTCCTATCTGGTGATATATAACACTTATAGATTTAATGAGCTAAGTAACACAAAAAGATTTTTTTCAATTGTTCCCCTTTAATCTAGGTTTTTAGACATTAATTATATTATTGGCGATTTTTTTGGTTCGAGTCGTGCGATTTTTTGAAAACCAAGCGAAACGGTATATCAAAATATTAACACCAAACTTAATATGATATTTGTTTTATTTCAAGGGTTGAAAAAAATCATATTGAGAATTGTTTATTACGCCAAAGATCTTAAATGCTTTTGACTTGGTTAGTCATAATATATTTCAGTTGTAAGAAGATTTTGGTTAAATTCAAAGATCTTCCCTTCCTCAACCATATTTAGATTATTGTTCATTTCTTACTCGTTTATCAATACAAACCTAGAAGTTCAAAATCTAAGATTTGTATTTTTAATATTTAATATTACTTTTTACATCCTTCTTTTTCTAGGCTTATTACAAAGTCTACATAAGCTTTTATCATTATAACAAAGATCTTTGTGGAGTTGTATCTTAAACATCTTAAAGGCTTTTGACTTGGTTAGTCATAATATATTCTAAGTTGTAAGATCCTTCTTTTTTTTAGGTGTATTACAAAGTCTACATAAGTTCTTATCATTGTACATGTTTTATTTGCAGCTCAATGTTAGAATAGTTCAGTTTAATTATTACTATATTAATATATCAATTATTATTATTATTATCATTATGGGCACCCGATTCATTGTCATCTTGAAGTGACAAAATTGTCTTTAAAACCGCCAATCAGAAATCATAGTCGAAATTGTCCAATATTATCCGCGATTGAATGTTAATGACGACTCCTATACTGTAATATATTGATAAAGAAATAACTATATATGACAATGATAACATCTTCACAGGATTCTTTCTACCAGCTGGTTTATGGACCGGATTATCAGTTACCCTGGATGGGTGGACAGAAATAAAGTGGTTAACTTAACGAAATTCATAGGAATTGTTTATGACACCATTGATAACAAAAAAATCTTTTGACTTTATTCCATTTTCCTCATGCACTACTTTATACAAGTGACGTAAAGTTTTGAAATGTGGTTTGATAAGGTTAATTAATTGATATTGAATTGTGATTTGATGTGATGTGATTTAATTGGTGTTCGATCTAAATTGTTTTGTAATTGATTTCAATTGATTTATTCTTTATTCTGTGTTTTTGTTCAATCACATTTTTGTTTCATGGTTTGTGGTTTATCACTTATCAATCATACAAGAATGATTCACTAAATTTATCAAAGCACAAAAATATGATTAAATAAAGATTCTCAAGAAATAACAAGCCTCAAAACTTATGTGTATGAAATATCAAGCAAGAAAATATCAATGTAAAGAATAAATATATTTACATCATTTATGCGACAGTTGAGTGTTCCAATCATGACGTTATAAATTTTGGTTTCATTCAGAATTTATCGAATTCAATATGAATAAGTTTTTATGGGGTTTGATAAAATAAGTTAATTTGCCTAAATATGTTTTGTGACTAAATGAAAACAATGTAAAAATAAATATATTTACATCATTTATTCATGTGCTTAGATAAATGAGTAAATGATATTAAACGTTATAAATTCATTTAATTGTGAGTATTGTAATTTAGCCTGAATATGTATTTTACTCAATCTAAATGAGTTTTTGGTTTATAAGGTCCTTTCATCTGAATATGTTTCGTGGTCAATCAAATTGATGTGCTTGTGGATCTGATAGTGAATATTTAAATAGATCTTTTTTTTATATTCTCGTGAATACTTCAAAATTTCATAATAATTAGAATCTTTTTCAATTTCAAGATGCCAATAATAATAATAATAATTATAATTCGATAAACCAAGTAACGTTCGATAATTAAAAGAAGCATTGATTCAAAATTTGAATTTATCTGTGATGATTGTGTGCATTGTTAAATAATGTTCTAAATTTCAAATGTTTATAAATAGACACCGTGCACAGTTACTCGATACACAATTTTCAATTTTTAGAAAACGCAATTTCGATCAAAATATTCAATGTGATATATCACCACAAAGAAAAGATCAGAAAAGTTGAAATCGAAGTTATTTAAACATAAATGTATCAAATGCTACAATATAAGTACAGCAGAATTAAGATTTATGTCGAACAGCATAATCACTAAACTATTCAGAATAAATCTATGTTTATTTCATCTCCTGGATTTTTTTCCATGAAAATATTACAACAAATTCTATTAAAAACAAAAAAGAATTCGCTTACTTCATCAGACCAACACTTTCATTTGGTTGACTTTTATAAAATCACGAAACAAATTAAAGGACCTTATCGATTATTTAGGCTAAATTATAATGAACCTACCTATCAAGCAACATAAAGACGTATGAAAAATTCTGTCATATACCGAACTTTACTATTCTTACATTTTCTCTCCTTTTTGGTGATATATCACACTTAATATTTTGAAATTTTTTTAATAAATTGGGCTTATTTAAAAATTGAAAATTGTAAACTGATAAAATCACGGTGTCTATAATTCATCGACAGTAAATATTACGAATATCTCAGGATCTAATGATTATAAACACTTGAAATTTTGATCATTATTTAACGATGCACACCTCATCACAGACAAAATAACATTTTTGAAGTGTGAAAAGGAATAGGTTTAACAATTTTAAAAAATTTCATTGACCTTTGTTGGCATTTTGACCAGAACAAAAGTTATTGTACATTCAGATCTATTCAAATCTATATTCATTTGTATTGTTTGTTGATTATTATCAGTTTTAACAAATCATTGCTTCTTTTCATTACCGAACGTTAAGTGGTTTATCGAATTATTATTATTATCATTATTGGCAATCTGCTTCCATTTTCCCCATGCAATACTTTATACAAGTAAAACAAGCTCGGGAATAATCTGATTGAGCCACTGTTATTCTAACTGGTTTTTCTATCTTCTTATTGGAGTTATAATATAAATAGATGTCGAATAGCATAATAAACCTAGTAATTGTTTGTGACACTTATATAAACTATTTAGAATACACGTTTTTTTTAATCTATTTGATTTCAGAGTGGCACTGTCCCAAATGATAAACTTTATCAATATGCAGATCATTTAAGAATGAAAACGATTCTTACTTTTTTGAAAATATCCATGAAACTTGATAAATAATATGTTTGGTTTATCAATCGGCATATCATATAAGAATGAAAATGATTCACAAACTTAAAAAATTCAACAGCGTAACTTTAGAATATCAAGCACGAAAATATAGAATCATGTAAAGAATAAATATATTCACATCATTTATGCGATAGTTGAGATATACTTTATTCCTGTCCTTAAGTAAATGAGTGTTCACCATGATATTAGACGTTATAAATTTATTTATCGAATGCCTTATGAGTAAGTTTTTATGAGGTTTGTAAGTTAATTGTGATTTAGCCTAAATATGTTTTGTGAACAAATAATCATTACTCAATCTGAATTAGTTTGATATTTTCATGGATATCTATCGGAAGCAACGTTTTTAATGGTATCAGATTGATCAGTCATTAAAGATTTATTTAAATTTTCTACTTTCCCTTTTTGTTTTGTTTCTATAAAACTTGTACGTAATTGAAAAAACCATATTTTTTAATTCTAAGATTTTACACGTTTGATACCTAATATTTAAGCCATTTATTACGCCTACATATGCACTTATTTTAAGACGATACGATATTTATATTTATATTAAATTGAATTAAACTTGAATTGAATATGAGATGTAAAAAAGGTCAAGAAAATGAAACCAAATCAAACCACAAGCATTAAAGATTAAATATTTATATTTCTACTATCACTCCCTTCAGTTAGCCAAACCTGCGTTTATTTTCCAATAACTGTAGTTTGTCACGTGACAATAAGGCGTATAAATACATGCTTCGCCGGGTCATTTGTCTTGTCACATGATAAACCAGCGTTTATTTCCCCATAACGATAACAATATCCACATTCATTCCTTAAATAATAATGCCAACAGTTTAGTGTAAATGGCAAATGGTATAATGAAATATGTTTTTTCTACGTTCCTTTTTCAGTTCACACATAACTTATTTATAACCAAATCACAAAACATATTGATTGAAAATGAAATAGCAGCGTTAAAGGAACAGGTAGGCCATTTTTTGCACCAATCATACTCTCAGAAATGGGATTTTTTTTTATATCTAAGCCAATTTGTCAGGACTAACCACGATGGAATGTAAATAAAAAAACATAGAGAGTTAAATTCCCAGTTTGAAGTATTTTTTGAAAGAAATGTGAGATTTCCGTACATTTCTAGTACTTCTGAAGAATATTTATATATATTCAAGTTAAAAGTCAACCGACCAAAATGGCGCACCTGACCCTTTGGACCCTAACAGTATTTACAATTGGATTGGACAGAAAAGTTTAATACAGAAAAAGAATAAAATAATTCTAGAATAAATATTATGTATATTTTTATCTTCAACTTTTGGACTGAAAAATATTGAGTTAAGCAGGGTGGACGTTGATCTGAAAGGGTACTACAACTAGATTCGTCTAGTTGAAAATAGAAGACATACAAATTGGCGATATTTTTGTTTTGGTTTGATTCGTGCAATTTTATTTTAAACCAATATACTATTAACGTCAAATTTACTATAATTTAACTTTTATGAAATATTTTCACAGTTGAAAAATTTGTTTTAATTGCATTGCGTTCTTCAAACACACGGCTTTGTTTTCGAAATGTGTTTTTTTGTTTGATTCTTGATTTTACAATTTATTTCGATAGAACAAAAAACTTACAAGTAGGTAGGTAGATTAGGAACAAAAATTATTTCGAAAATTTCGATATCACTTCGCATTTAAACTTGAAATTGACCTCAATCTTTTCTAGGATGTCCATTCATACTTGGATATATTTCCCTTTTACAGACGTCTCAAAACAGCAATTTTCAATAATAATCTCCTTTGTTTGACCTTTTGACCAAAACAAGATTATTGTGCTTGGACGAGATCTATCCAAAAATATTTTCAATTTGTACGATTTAAATATACTTCCGACTTCACAGCTATTTAAAAATTTGACTTTTTAATACCGATGTATCAATTGGATACGCATTGCAGAAGAACCATTCCCACGGCACTAGTTATCATTATTTTGAGATTAACTTCCCTTTTTTGTTGGATGTGTGTAGCCATATCACTTTATTGAATTATTTTGTGATTTTGCGCTTTTACTCCCCAAAGCAACATAATTATATTTTGGACACGTACTATATTTTTACAGATTTATTTATTTTACTATTATTCAATCCAAAATATTGCCAAAATATATGATGTCGAATTCAAAGTCATTCCCAGAGCTCGAAGTCAATTATGGACACACAGATGTAACCGAGTCTTGCCCGATTCCCCATTTTGATATATGATCGCACAAGTATCGGTAGTGACAGCTCGAACTTGGTGCATTAGTATACCCAAAGGCTGTGGCAAGGCATTACTACTACCACTTCAATCACTATTTAAACTTTTAATTACTACAACTATTAATACTCACAACTATTACTATCATAACAATAACAAACGACAAAATAAATGAGAAACAATTTTACAAATAGGCACTGGCCTCGGTCAATTTTGTATAACAACAACATACATAAATAGAATAAAATGCCATTTTAAAGAAAAAGATCTTACGCGTCCAAAATTGAAGGGAGTAAGTAAGTAGTAAGTAGTGAGTGGCAGTAGTAATAGTAGGTAGTAGTTAGTAGTAAGTA
>NW_008708670.1:132520-134821 GCF_000327385.1 Lottia gigantea | reverse complement strand
CACTATCCTATATCAATAGTCACAATACACTAACCTACTATCATCAATAGTCACTATCCTATATCAATAGTCACAATACACTAACCTACTATCATCAATAGTCACTATCCTCTATCAATAGTCACAATACACTAACCTACTATCATCTATAGTCAATATCCACTAATAATAGTCACTTTACACTAACCTACTATCCATAGTCACTTTACACTAACCTACTATCCATAGTCACTATACACTAATCTACTATCATCTATAGTCACTATCCTCTATCAATAGTCACTATACACCTACCTACTATCATCTTTAGTCACTATCCTCTATCAATAGTCACAATACACTAACCTACTATCATCTATAGTCACTATCCTCTATCAATAGTCACGATACACTAACCTACTATCGTCTATAGTCATTATCCTATATCAATAGTCACTATACACTAACCTACTATCATCTATAGTCACTATCCTATATCAATAGTCACAATACACTAACCCCCTATCTTCTATAGTCACTATCCTCTATCAATAGTCACTATACACTAACCTACTATCATCTATAGTCACTATCCTATATCAATAGTCACTATACACTAACCTACTATCATCTATAGTCACTATACTCTATCAATTGTCACTATACACTAACCTACTATCATCTATAGTCACTATCCTATATCAATAGTCACTATACACTAACCTACTATCATCTATACTCACTATACTCTATCAATTGCCACTATACACTAACCTACTATCATCTATAGTCACTATCCTATATCAATAGTCACTATACACTAACCTACTATCATCTATAGTCACTATCCTATATCAATAGTCACTATACACTAACCTCCTATCTTCTATAGTCACTATCCTCTATCAATAGTCACTATACACTAACCTACTATCATCTATAGTCACTATCCTCTATCAATAGTCACAATAAACTAACCTACTATCATCTATAGTCACTATCCTATGTCAATAGTCACTATACACTAACCTACTATCATCAATAGTCACTATCCTATATCAATAGTCGCTATACTCTATCAATTGTCGCTATACACTAACCTACTATCACCAATAGTCACTATACTCTATCAATTGTCACTACACACTAACCTACTATCATCTATAGTCATTTCCTATATCAATTGTCACTATACACTAACCTACTATCATCTATAGTCACTATCCTCTATCAATAGTCACTATACACGAACATATCATCTATAGTCACTATACACTAATAATAGTCACTATACACTAACCTACTATCATCTATAGTCACTATCCTCTATCAATAGTCACAATACACTAACCTACTATCTTCTATAGTCACTATCCTCTATCAGTAGTCACTATACACTAACCTACTATCATCAATAGTCACTATCCTATATCAATAGTCACAATACACTAACCTACTATTATCAATAGTCACTATCCTATATCAATAGTCACAAAACAATAACCTACTATCATCTATAGTCACTATCCTATAACAAAAGTCACAATACACTAACCTACTATCATCTATAGTCACTATCCTATAACAATAGTCACAATACACTTACCTACTATCATCTTTAGTCACTATCCTATATCAATAGTCACAATACACTAACCTACTATCATCTATAGTCACTATTCCTATATCAATAGTCACTATACACTAACCTACTATCATCTTTAGTCACTATCCTATATCAATAGTCACAATACACTAACCTACTATCATCTTTAGTCACTATCCTATATCAATTGTCACAATACACTAACTTACTATCATCTATAGTCACTATCCTATATCAATAGTCACTATACACTAACCTACTATCATCTATAGTTACTATCCTATATACATAGTCACTATACACTAACCTACTAACATCTATAGTCACTAACCTCTAATAATAGTCACTATACACTAACCTACTATCTTCTATAGTCACTATCCTCTATCCATTGTTACTATACACTAACCTACTATCATCTATAGTCACTATCCTATATCAATAGTCACGATACACTAACATACTATCATCTATAGTCACTATCCTCTATCAATAGTCACTATACACTAACCTATTATCATCTATAGTCACTATCCTCTATCAATAATCACTATACACTAACCTACTATCATCCATAGTCACTATCCTCTATCAATAGTCACTATACACTAACTTACTATCATCTATAGTCACTATCCTATATCAATAGTCACTATACACTAACCTACTATCATCTTTAGTCACTATCCTATATCAATAGTCACAATACACTTACC
>NW_008708670.1:128359-130776 GCF_000327385.1 Lottia gigantea | reverse complement strand
TCTAATTTTCATAGGTGTAGGATGCTAGTTACTTTTCTGTCATTTTTCTATGTATTGAAACTTCTTCAATACAGATACACCAGTATTTGGATTTATGTTTGTAATATAGTTTCTATATTATTGTGACTTTCTGGAATTTACCATCAGGTATGTTAAAGTTATATACTGTAGTTTATGTAGCCTAGTGTTTCAAGTTCATAGTTTTCTTTGTTTGCCTTGGATACCAGTTTGGCAGCCATGTTTAATTGTGCAAATTTGGTCAAGTTTGTTTAATAAATTTATAAGTATCAAGTAATATATTCCCTTATATGCATTCTATTATACACAATATATATAACCATACATTTACATTCCCTTTTCAGATCCTGTCCCCCAACTTAGGTACTTCACCTAATTTACCTTTACTAAGTTTAAACCCCTTTTCAGGGTAGGTTATTAGTTCTATTAGTTTTATATTATTTAGTAATTTATATTAATATCCATTTGCATACGTGTAATTGCCAGTTATATTTATATGCTTCATATTATAGAGATCAGTAGGTAATTTGTAGTAAGCGTGGATTTTGTTATATATGTTTATCTTATTTAAGAATAGAGATGTTCTACTTTAAATAATTATGTTACTAGATTGTATTATAATCATGTTATTTATATATACTTTCAGGGTTTTTATTGTTATTTAAATAAATTCTATGGAACCTTTATGGTGTAGTTTTGTTAATGGCTAAAGCTATACTCCCTCGACAACATTTGGAGCCCGATAAGGGACTTGGTGGAAAAGTTTGGATGAATACCGGTACGATCTTGACAAGGCCTGAGCTCATTCGCGTGTTACAGATGAAGACGAAGCAATTTTGGAAGCAGTGACATTAACATTAACTTTATAGTTTGTGATTAAGTGTTTTTGTGATTTATAATATGGATGTCACTGTGTTCATTTGCAATTGCTACTAACAAAATTTATGCATGTGGATGGTGGTTATAGTTGTATTGTCATTTTGAGTTGATTGTATTTTGGGTTTTGTGTTTTGAGTTGATGGTGTTTTGTGTTTTGAGTTGATTGTATTTTGGGTTTTGTGTTTTGAATTGATGGTGTTTTCAGCTGAATGTGTTTTGAGTTTTGGTATTCAAGTTGATTGTAGTTTTCACCAAGTTGGTATATTTTTGTATTTGTACTTGTATTGAGTGTCGAGTAATTGATTATGTGTTCTGCAATACTGCATTGTGGGTGTTTATTTGATTGATTTTGTGTTTTAGTTATTGCGTTTGTGATTTTTATTTGTATTCATTTTAGTGTTTGTGCTAATGGTTTTCAGTATATAATTGATATTGTTTATATTTGAGGTTTGTGTTTGTGATATGGGTGAACCTATTATGTGTGTATTACAGTGTTTTTGTAAATCGGATTGATTTTTGTGTTTATATTCTGTGGTTGTCATTGTTGTATTGATACCATCATGGCTTCTGGAGGAAAAGATTTACTGGATCCCTTATCAGAGGAGCAGCAACAGATCGTTGATTCTTTCACTAGAATGGGTATGGTGGGTGTGTTACCTAAGGCTCAGAATGCAGGTCAGTTGAATGATTGGATGTTTGGGTATTTAAAGTTACACTTCACTGGTTTTTCTATTTCTCTCTATCTGAGCATTCTTCATCTCAGATCTTCTACTTTAATCACTGAACTCTTTTAATTACTTTTCATGTTGAGTTTTAGCAACTGGTTTTGTTGTAGTGAGATTCTAATTTTCATAGGTGTAGGATGCTAGTTACTTTTCTGTCATTTTTCTATGTATTGAAACTTCTTCAATACAGATACACCAGTATTTGGATTTATGTTTGTAATATAGTTTCTATATTATTGTGACTTTCTGGAATTTACCATCAGGTATGTTAAAGTTATATACTGTAGTTTATGTAGCCTAGTGTTTCAAGTTCATAGTTTTCTTTGTTTGCCTTGGATACCAGTTTGGCAGCCATGTTTAATTGTGCAAATTTGGTCAAGTTTGTTTAATAAATTTATAAGTATCAAGTAATATATTCCCTTATATGCATTCTATTATACACAATATATATAACCATACATTTACATTCCCTTTTCAGATCCTGTCCCCCAACTTAGGTACTTCACCTAATTTACCTTTACTAAGTTTAAACCCCTTTTCAGGGTAGGTTATTAGTTCTATTAGTTTTATATTATTTAGTAATTTATATTAATATCCATTTGCATACGTGTAATTGCCAGTTATATTTATATGCTTCATATTATAGAGATCAGTAGGTAATTTGTAGTAAGCGTGGATTTTGTTATATATGTTTATCTTATTTAAGAATAGAGATGTTCTACTTTAAATAATTATGTTACTAGATTGTATTATAATCATGTTATTTATATATACTTTCAGGGTTTTTATTGTATT
>NW_008708670.1:80961-128309 GCF_000327385.1 Lottia gigantea | reverse complement strand
TAAGGAAAGAGGAGCAATCATATTTCAGTCATGATCCCTCATCTCCTGTAGCATCACCTAAAATGAAATTGACTTACACCCAACCACCCAGGATTCTTACTTCTCTGGCGATCCTACTAGTAAGGATACTCACTTTGATTTATGGCAATTCGAGGTGAAGAGTCTCTTGAAAGACAAGCAGTATGCACCCGAAGCCATAAAGACTGCAGTGATTAGGTCACTAAAGGGTGAGGCTGGAAGGGTGACAATGAGGCTTAGTCATTCCGCAACTACTCGAATGCTGTTAGAAAAGCTCGAGAGCAGGTTCGGTAAGGTAGAGGAAGGCCAGTCTCTATTGTCACAGTTTTATTCAGCAAGTCAACAGTGTTTAAGTGGGCTTGTAGAATTGAAGACATATTGGATAAGGCACGTCAGGAGGATGAAGTGGACTCAGAATCATTTGAATCGAAGTTGAGAGTCAAATTCTGGAGTGGACTTCGTCAGGAATTGAAGGATCGTTCCGCTCATAAATTTGACAGGTTGACTGATTTTGATGACCTCCTGAGAGAAGTTAGAAAGTTGGAAAGAGATGTTACAAGTGAGAGTAAAAATTCTAAGCTGACGAAGACACACAGTAAGATGGTCCAACAGTCGGATGATGACCTTAAGAGTTTAATAACCTCATTGACCGGAACTGTTAAAGAACTTAAGGGTGATGTGGCTCAGTTGAAGGGACAGTGTCAGTCTTCAGAGAGTTTGTCTGCTACAGTCTGTGCTCTTCAGAGAGAAGTTAGGGAAATGAAGGCAGGTAATGGATCTTTTGCAATGGAATCCAATGTGCCCAAGACATCTACCCCCAAATCTTCTACTCCAGTTCCTTGGAAGAAACAACAATTTACTTGTTTTCGTTGTGGTCAGGTTGGTCATGTGGCTATTGGGTGTAGAAATCCTAAGAAGGATTTAAACTAGCAAATGTCACTAATGAGGGACAATTAGTTGACAGTTTAATACCCAGTCCCAGTGAAAAGAAGTTGATAGGCCACAGGAGATTAATGGTTGTATGACTACAGGGTTGTCAGACACAGGTTCAACCATTTCCACTGTATCACAGTCTTACTTTGAAGATTTTCTGAAATCAGAATCTTGTAGTTTGACTCCATTGACAGAGATACTGGTAGTTGAAGGTGCAGGTGGAGATATTTTGCCATATCTGGGTTATATTCCAGTTAACCTTAAGGTTCTTGGTCTAGGATCCATTGATTTAGATTGTTTATTTCTTGTTGTGCCTGATACATCTTTTAAAAAGACAACACCAGTACTTCTTGGCACTAATGTTCTTAAACCACTGAATGAACAGTTTACACAGAGTGGTTTACCCACTGACACTTTACCAGATGTTTGGTCATTTACCTTCAGCTGTATGCAGGTACAGGAACGACAGTTGTCTGGTAAAGTTGGGTGTGTAAGATTCTGTGGGAACAAATCGATGACAATAGACAGCAACAAGACTCTCTGTATGGTTGGTAGGGTTAGCAACTTGTCCGTGCCTTGCAGGCAAAGGGTTCTCTTTCAGAGGTCGGAGGATTCAGCTCTCCCAGCTGGTGTGGAGGTTACTCCGACTCTGATTGAGGTAGACCCAGGTGTGGATACGCAAGTTATTGTTAGAGTATCTAACCTTTCCCTATCACCAGTCAGGATTTTTGAGGTTTTTTTTACAATATTTGCGTCTTTTTGAGCTTGGTTTATGTATATCTTATGATCTATTTGATGTAGAACCTTGATATTTGGAATACAACTAGACACTTTGAATATGAATTCACCTATGTCCAAAAAACATATGTGGGCGTGGCACATCCGGGTTGAATTCCTAATTGTTTACATTTAGAGGCAGGGGCATAATTCGCATAGGATGCGTTTGTTCAAAAAGGGACTTTGCACACAATTACCTCATCCTTTTGGCCAGTTTGTGTTAACAGCTCAGTTGTTTCAGCTTTATAGTTCCAAAAAAGGAATGGGTTTTTTACATTTGGATATTTTCATTTTTCGATTTTGACCTTTGTTGACTTTTGTTGACCTATATCTTTTGACCTGTATTATGTGGGAGCTTGACATTGGGAACATAACGTAACATTTTGAATATCAATTAACCTATGCAATAAAAAATTGAGGTGGGCGTGACACATCCGGGTTAAATTACTCATTATTGAAATTTTTGGCCAGGGGCATAACTCGCAAAGTTTACATTTGTTCACAATGGAATCTTGCATACAATTACATCATATTGTAAGCCACTTTGTCTTAGAAGTTCGGTTGTTTCCGCTTCATAGTTCAAAAAAAGGAAGAGGTTTTGGAAATTCAAAATTTTCAATTTTTGACCTTGACCTTTGTTGACCTTGACCTTTGTAGGATCAAACGTCATTGGCGTTGGCTATCTATTTATACTTTTATATTTGCCGTCCTATGTCAACTTCCGGTTTCATAGTCGTTAGCAATTTGAAATTTTGATGGCGTATATCTCTTGATCTTGACCTTTTTAGACCTTCTCCTTTACAAGATCAAAGGTCATTGACCATGGCTATCTGCTGATACTTTCATTTGTGAGGTTTGACGTCTACTTCCGGTATTAGAATCTTCTAAAAAATGAAAATTTCTCAACTTTATACATGTTCTTGCGCTTGATCTAATTATCGTCGAAGGTTGATTTTTTCAGAGTCTTTGGCATTTTGCTACATTTGCAAAGTCCCACTCTGTGCACGAGTGGCTCTAGTTTGTTATCGAAATGTCAATTCTTTTTTTTTTTTTTTTTTTTTTTTCCGAAATTTACACACCTTCCTGAGCCTAGACTGCAGTAGTTGCAGCAACCATTCAACTTCTCTAGACCTTCTGTAGTGGCAACGTGTTCCTTAAATATATATTGGAACATTTTTGCAAAACCGGAAGTGCCACAGTTCAACACGTGCAAATAGTCGAAAATCGGCTCTAAAAGGCGTATTTTTGCATCGATTTTCTTCGGGTTGTCATTTTTACAATCTACCTGTAATTTTTGACCTGATAGCACTTGAAAAATTACGAAATTCGAAAATTCGTCGCTCACTTTTTTCGATCAAATTTTTCAATTTTTTTGCAACTTTTTTGCTTTTGCATCGATTGATCTGAAATTTAATATGCAAAGGGACATCACTAAAACAAATAATATGTAGTTGTCAAATATTTAACTTTACTTCCGGTTTTAAACGGGGAATCAATTGAAAGTACAATCAACTTCCGGTCGAATAATTCCGGTGTAATTGAAATAGGTCAACGAAATTTATGCTGATCGTAAGTAAATGCTAATACAAAAAAACGAAGAAAATAAAATCCAGACCGGAAGTGATACTTTGGCCGCCATATTGAAAAAACACACTTTTGTAAAACTCAAAATGGGGCCTCAGGGTAAAAGTTGATATGCTCAAATTTGATGTGAATGTATTCTGCAATCGATTGCGCAAAAAACATTGGGAGCAGAATTTTGAATTTCGCTTTTGCATTTTTGCAACTTCCGGTTGAAATTTTTTAAAGCTTTAAACGATCACACCATGTGACCTTGACCTTTGATGACCTTGACCTTCATAGGGTCAAAGGTCATTGACCTTGGCTATCATTAGATACTTTGACCTTTGACCTCCGACATGTACTTCTGGTTTTATAGTTATCCGTAAAAATCCAAATTCGCAACTTTGGACTGCTCTAGCACGTGACCTACTTAACCTAGAGGGTTAATTTTTTCGGTTTCCTAATGTGCTTCTCATGCCCTTTACATAGATATAGAACAATTGCTTTTTTAAAGCAAAATTGAAATTGGTGATTTTTTCAAATTTGAGTTTTGTTTTACCATATTTGTGTCATTTTGATCTTGGTGTATGTATATCTTATGACCTATTTTATGTAGAACCTTGATATTTGGAATATAACTAAACACTTTGAATATGAATTCACCTATGACAAAAAAATTGGGATGGGCGTGGCACATCCGGGTTGAATTACTAATTGTTTACATTTTGGGGCTGGGGCATAACTCGCATAGGATACGTTTGTTAAAAAAGGGACTTTGCACACAATTACCTCATCCTTTTGGCCAGTTTGTGTTAACAGCTCAGTTGTTTCAGCTTTATAGTTCCAAAAAAGGAACGGGTTTTAACATTTGGATATTTTCATTTTTCGATTTTGACCTTTGTTGACATTTGTTGACCTATATCTTTTGACTTGAATAATGTAGAAGCTTGAAATTTGAAACACAACATAACAGTTGGAATATCAATTACCCTATGCAAAAAAATTAAGGTGGGCGTGGCACATCCGGGTAATATTACTCATTATTGATATTTTTGGCTATGAGCATAACTCGCAAAGTATACGTTTGTTCAAAATGGAACTTTGCATACAATTACCTCATATTGTGAGCCACTTTGTCTTAGAATTTCGGTTGTTTCCGCTTCTTAGTTCAAAAAAAGGAACAGGCTTTGGAAATTGAAAATTTTCAATTTTTGACCTTGACCTTTGTTGACCTTGACCTTTGTAGGATAAAACGTCATTGGCATTGGCTATCTATTTGTACTTTCATATTTGCTGTCATATGTCAACTTCCGGTTTTATAGTCGTGTGCAATTAGAAATTTTGATGACGTATATCTCTTGATCTTGACCTTTTTAGACTTTCTCTTTTACAAGATCAAAGGTCATTGACCTTGGCTATCTGCTGATACTTTCATTTGTGAGGTCTGACGTCTACTTCCGGTATTAGAATCTTATAAAAAAATTATCAACTTTAGACTTGTTCTTGCGCTTGACCTAATTATCGTCGATGGTTGATTTTTTCGGGGTCTTTAGCAAATTGCTACATTTGCAAAGTCCCACTCTGTGCCACGAGTGGCTCTAGTATTTTGTTTGTTTTTAATACCACCATGTGGTGTATGACCTGTTTATTTATGGTTTTTGAAGTCACTGAGTGACTTCTTTTTCTGTGATATTTTCTTGTTTTGTTCTGTGATATTGTTTTTTGTTATATATTGTTTATTGTTGTAGTTTTGTTTTTTTATGACATGATATTTCAACGTATTCTGGAGCTATATAGCCCGTTTGGTGCTGATTTCATTTTCATTTCATTTTCTCTCTTAGTTCTTTTCACCTCAGATTATCTTTTCCTAGCTCTGAACTCTTTTTGAAAAGTGTTTTCTGGTTGGCAACTTTTGTCAGACTGATGGTATTGGTGTAGGAAAATATATATAATTTACATTGAATCTTCTTCAATGTTGTAATGGATTGTATAGTTTAGTGTTTTTCCTGGTTTTATATTATTTCAATATATTCTTGGGATTTGTATTGATCTTGTTCAAGGTTCATTTTAGTTATCTTTTGCTACCTTTGTATATCCTGGTTACTTGGGTGGCAGCCATGTTGTATTTTGCAAGTTTTATATCTTATAGTATCTTTTATGTCTTATAAATTACATTACATATATATTCTCTTTCATTATTACAATTAACTATTCATACTAAATTACATACATTGCACTCTAAATCTTTTAAACTCTTATTTTTAGATCCTACACCTCTGGTTAGGTACTTCCCCCCAGTGGCCCGGGGTTAAGAATAGGTCCACCGCCCCCCATTACGTGTCGTAAGAGGCGACTTAATTGGGGCTCCTCGTTTGCCGTGAGGTGCGACCCGTGTCGGTTTTGAATGGAAACCTGGTGGTTGAGGGTAACATACTTCCCAATACATCACTTTGGGCCAGGGGATTCCTAGACGGGTGGCCAGTGTGGCCCACACTAGTCAATCGGCTTGTCGTGTTGAGCCTATGAGTCGGTGGTTAGAACAGATTAAACTTTTTCTTGTAATAGTTAGTATCTCTTTTCTTCCAAATCATTTCACTGACTCAGAAGCAGCGGCTTGGGTCAATTGGGTAAAAAAAATAAAAATAAAAGTTCGGAATTTATTTGCTCCACCCAGAACTTTTATTCTTTTTTTTTCTCTAAGTATATCTCCCGATTACCCCTAGGGCGCCGGCGCTGGAGTCCCGCTTAAAGCCCGCGCGGATGTCGTGGTCCGTGGTGGTCGGGGGTTTCGGGAGATGAATCCTTTAATATTTCTTCATGGCTACACCAACTAAAAAAAACTTAAACGAGCGTAAGCGCCGGTTAACTGAGGCCGATTTTACTGATTCGTCTAATTCAGACGAATCATGGCCTCGGTTTCTTGTCATTGACAGTAGTGACCCTGAGAGGTCTTTATCATCATTGTCCCCATTTGCAATTTCAAAAGGTTTGACTGGACTTGCCAGTGAACCAAAATCGACAAAAAAATTACGTAATGGGTCTTTGTTGGTTGAATGCTCATTCCTCTCTGAACTCTTCCAAAGGGGTCATTCGACATCCAGACCTCAATGGATGTTCTCCTGAGGAAATGAAAGAGGAATTACAGGATATTGGAGTCACGAACGATGATAGAATATCCATCCGTCGTGACGGCCAATTAATTCCAACCAACACATTCATTCTGTTATTTAACTGACCTAATTTACCATCCGAAATAAAAGTAGGCTATCTGAACATTAAAGTTTCACCATATATACCAAATCCTCTCAGATGTTATAACTGTCAACATTTCGGGCATGGAACTCGAACTTGTAAGAGTTCGATTCGGTGTGCGCGTTGTGGTCAGTCTGGGCATGACAACAAGGATTGCACCAAAGCTCCTTGTTGTTGCAATTGCAATGGAAAGCATGTTGCCTTTTCCAAAGATTGTCCAAAGTGGCAAACTGAAAAAAAAATTAATAAAGTAAAAATAGAAAATAAATTATCGTATCCCGAAGCGAGGAAGGTTGTAGAAGGTGCAACTCCATCTACTCCTTCCGGAAAGACTTTTGCTAATGTCGTTAAGGCTTCTACCAAATCGGTGGAATGCCAAACTGACATCACTTGGCTGACACGGTTACTAGTAGCGTCTCCGGCCTTATTACCATCTACCTCTAAGGCAATACCATCTACATCATCCGCTACCCAGGCTTCTCAGACTGAGAAGTCAGTAGCTGATGATAGTTGTTTAAGTCTACCAACTAAAGACGTTCAGCCAAAAGGGACTGGTAAGCAGTCCAGACAAAGGCATAGCGAAAGTCTTCTAAAAATGACAAGTCCGGCAAAAAAAATGGATCCTCCTCCAAAAAGGGAGGAAGAGATCTTTTGATATCTGATAGTATAGATATGGAGGCTTCCGAGGTTGATGCGGAAGTTCTTTACCCCCCTTACCGCAAACCTCGTAGTCCAGTCAAACCACCCTGACAATGCATCAAAAAAATAATATAATACAATGGAATTGTCGAGGTTTAAGTCATAATCTTAATGAAGTTCAGCTATTAATGCAACAATACAATCCATTGGCTATTTGTCTCCAAGAGACTTTCCTCAAGCCAACCGATTTGAATTTAGTGCCATTTAAACATTTTGTTTCTTATCGCCATTATGGCACTGGTGATGATAAGGTCTCGGGTGGTGTTTCTATTATTGTCAATAGGAATGTCGCCCAGTCCGAAATCACACTACATTCTCCTCTGCAGGTAATAGCCGTGCAAGTTACACTCCACGTGCCTATTACCATTTGCTCCATCTACTTAACACCTAGCTTATCATTGAACCCAGGAGAATTGGACAACCTTGTTGCCCAGCTTCCTTCTCCTTAAATTTTGTTAGGAGATTTCAATGGTCACCATTCTTTCTGGGGTAGCTCCGATGATAATAGCAGAGGAAAATTAATAGCTGACTTCATTTATGACAATGATCTTTGCATCTTTAATGACGAATCGCCTACGCATTTCTGCTCAAAAAACAAAACTTTTTCTCATTTAAATCTGACAATTAGCTCTCCATCTTTGTTCCAAGATTTTTCTTGGAGTGTCCACGACGATCTCTGCCACAGTGATCATTATCCTGTAATTCTACGGAATAATGATCCTTCACCTGTAGACAGGCCACAAAGATGGAAACTCTCCAAAGCTAATTGGCCTCTCTTTGAGGCTCTTGGCATTTCTTCTTTTCCTCAAGATGATCTAGATGAGGCAGAAGACCCGATGGAATTATTTACCACCATCTTACAAGATGTATCGGGTCAGGCGATTCGTAAAACCTCGGCAACTCTAAAACGATTCAATAAACCATGGCTTAACGAAGACTGTAAGACAGCACTGAAAGAACGTAATCGTGCTCTTAGACTCCTTGAACGTTCTCCTACTGATAACAATGTGGCCTCTTTTCGCATTGCACGGGCGAAAGCCAGAAGGACTATCCGCCAAGCAAAGAGGTCGTCATTGCAGGAGTACGTTTCCAGGATCAACAGTCGTACGTCTTCTAAATCAGTCTGGCATAGGATACAATATCTGTGAACCATCTAGAAATAGACCACTCTTCCAGATATTGTTAATTCCTTGGGCCACACCTTTTCGTATAATTCTTCCTCTAACTTTTCCTCGGATGCTTTTCGGAGAGTAAAACTCCGGGAAGAGAGGAAAAACTTAATTTTACATCAAAAAACGAGGAATATTATAATGGTAAATTTAAGATATCCGAATTAAAGTTTTCTTTGAAACAGGCTCATGATACAGCTACTGGGTCTGATGATATCCATTATCAGATACTAAAGCATCTCCCTTACCCAACATTAAAAAAACTTTTATGTATATTCAACCAGATTTGGGATGACGGTATATTTCCTCCATCTTGGGGGATCGCTACCATTAACCAGCTGCATTTGTAAAACCATGGAACGAATGATCAATCGAAGGCTCGTTTGGCACCTTGAGTCAAACAATCTTCTTACCAACCTCCAATGTGGATTTCGGTCCCAAAGGAGCACTCTTGATCATCTCGTTAGATTTGAATCGTTTGTCAGGGATGCCTTCATCCAAAATTAACATCTTGTAGCCATATTCTTTGATTTGGAGAAGGCTTATGACACCACTTGGAGATATGGCATTCTTCGTGATCTCTTTGACTTCGGTCTCAGAGGAAGGTTGCCATTATTCATCTCCAATTTCCTACACGATAGGACGTTTAAGGTTCTACTTGGCTCCATTTTTTCAGATCCTTTTCCTCAGGATAATGGAATTCCACAGGGTAGCATATTATCCGGTACCCTGTTCTCTATTAAAATTAATTCCATCACGTCGTGCCTAAGACGGGGGGTTGATGGCTCTCTGTATGTTGATGACTTTCAGATGTGTTATGGCTCTACAAACATGCAGACGATTGAGCGTCAGTTGCAGCGTTGCTTAAACAACTTACAGCAATGGGCAACTGACAATGGATTTAGGTTTTCGAAATCAAAGACCGTCTGCATGCATTTCTGTAAACGAAGAGGATTGCACCTAGATCCAGAACTAAAGCTGGATGGTGCTGTCATTCCTGTTGTGTGGGAATTTAAATTTTTGGGACTCACTTTTGACAGCAAACTTTCTTTTCGTCCCCATATTAAAATCCTCAAGAACAAATGTCTGGAAGCTCTCAACATACTGAGAGTCTTATCCAATACTGACTGGGGAGCCGACCGAAAGGTCCTCCTCCGATTGTATCGAGCTTTGGTTCGTTCCAAGCTCGACTATGGGTGTCAGGTGTATGGATCAGCTCGTCCATCCTATATCAAAGAGCTTGATACCATACACCATCAAGGACTTAGAATCAGTTTAGGTGCGTTTCTCACTACTCCAGTTGAAAGTCTGTACGTCGAGGCCTCATTGTACGACAGACGTGACAGGCTTTCATTGCAGTACGCTGTCAAGATAGCATCATTGCCACAACATCCTGCTTACTGCCCCGTATTTAGACCTTACTTTGAACACCTGTACGAGGCAAAGCCTCGGCACTTGAGTTCTTTGTCCTCTACATCATTAAAAAAATGTATCATATTTTCTGATTCTTTGTCCTCATTACAAGCTGTTTCTTCTTTTGGAGTCCGCATTCAACCCCTTATGTCAGCGGCTGGTATAAGCCACGACAGTATTGCGGACTTCGTAATGACCACAACTCAACCGTGGTCGATTGCTCCATTTCAGCTAGACTTCAGTCTATCGAGCAATAAGAAAATTCAGACAAGCTCTATAGTGTTTCAATCTAAATTTCTAGAACTAAGGTCTAAATATGGGGATTAATCACCTTTATATACAGATGGATCTAAGGATGGTGATAAGGTAGCAGCCGCTACAGTTACACCATCGGAAGTTCTATCTGTAGCTTTACCATCAGCAGCCTCCATTTTCATAGCAGAACTCATTGCCATTCTACAGGCACTTGAGTTCTTTCAGTCCTCTACATCATTAAAAAAATGTATTATATTTTCTGATTCTTTGTCCTCATTACAATGGGATTTCTTAACGAAAAGAAAAGCATGTAAACATTCAATATTAAAAATATCGTTTAAACCGCTTAACGTTCGGTAGTGAAGAGACGCATGAATTTGATACCTTTCAGTACTAAACGGTGTTAACATTCGGTAGTAGAACACAACAAAAATGAAAATATTTTTTGAAGGGTCTTGTCTAGCACAATAACTTTTGTTACGATCAAGAGGTCAACAAAGGTCAAATAAAAGAGATATTAAAAGCCTAAAAAGTGTTGAAAATTGCTGTTTTGACGTCTGTAAAAGCGGAAATATACGGTGTCATGGTTCGTCCGACACTCCGACAAGACATTTGAGACTTGATATTCACGAATCGAAAAGCAGGTTTTTATAAAAATTTGGAATGTTTTTATTACGTATGAAGAAACGAAACAATAAATAAATCATTTTCAACATCTACAGAATTGTATTCTAAAAACACTGGTCCTCATATCGATCAAGTGTCGTATGGGATAAATGATATCTCACAGACTGATAATAAACGGTTAGGTCTAAATGTGAGATAGTCTAGGCCGATAGGCCTATATGACCTAAATTTAAATTTCCAGCGAAAATATGCGAACGATGCCCCTTGGTGACGATGCTTCTGAGAGTGGAGATGGGTCGCAAGAGGAACTACTGGTGTTCTTGTCATTTGACCATAAATTGTTTGAAAAGTGCTCCACAGGAGGAAGATTTCGGGACAATAATTCTACTCCATGCTTTGAGAGGGCAGAATAGTCCGAAACATACCATAGCACGCTTACTTTTATTCGCGTTGAAACTCGCCACAATGGGATAGCTAACCATTTTCTGTCAAAAGACATACGATAAATGTTGAAAAATGATTTATTTATTGTTTGTTTCTTCATCATGTCGTTTAGCTAATTGAACATAATCGTCCACCTTAATCTTATAGTTAGAGTATCCCTTAAACGTTTTCTTTCTTTTCTTTCAAAACACTGTCAGAAGTCAAAATGATATTATATTTAACTTTTGATGCTAAATACATAACAAAAATAATTCCACCATCTCCATAGTCATTCTTTCCTTTGCAATATTCAGTTTCAGATACCAACCCAGCTTAGTTTATCTCAATTTTTAGAAGAAATATATAAACTATCAGTATCTGTATCGTATATTTCCGATTTATAAAATCCATTTATTATATGAATAAAATTGTTCATTATTCTTTTACTGTGAGATAATATAAACGCACCTAAATGAGTGGGTGTTAATCTTGTAGAATCCTTTGGAGGAACAAACTCCTTTTCTTCGTCATTAATCTCCACAATGTATTGAGTATCATTTAGTTTGTCATACTTCTTGACGTGATTGTCGTAATTAAGGCGGAACGTTTCTTCATTCCATAAATGCAATGAGGCATTTCTATCCCTCTGAATTGATTTACCGTATAAGGAATTAACAACTTCATGCAGTTACTAGCAACCCCATCCCCTATCTTTTTGTATTTATTCCTTGAATCCTTTAAAATTAAAATGTAATCTCTATATGGTGGAGTTTTAAAATTTTCTTCATAGACTATTTCATCTAATATCCTGAGTATTTTACCACCGGCTTTAACTACTTCTTGAATATCAACCAACTTTTAAAATAGCTGTTCTATGTCTGAATTTCTCTTCATTAAATAGCTTAACAAATTCTTCTTCCTCAGGTTAAAATGCTCTAGCACTTTCAGCTTTTGGATATTCACCTTCTGTCATAGTAGAGGCATACAGCCCATTAGCGTCAAATGCCATCGGTTTAGAATAGTCCAGCTCTTTGAGTTTAGCGTGAACTTTTGTTTTATCTTTTGTACTTGTGTTGTATTCTTTGAATAAATCTATTATTCCTTCAGTGTCACTTTCTAAATACTCTTTTAATATGGCGCAAATCTCATTCATTTTGTCCGTTTCAAATGTTTTCCTGTTAGCAGAAACTCTCCCTCCTTTAATGGATTGTCTGATGAAATATCTTATAAAAAGATGAATAAACCTTTTCAGTGTTTTCTTTTTCAGTGTGTTCTGGAACCTTATGTAACCTTGTCGTAATGATACAAATAATACCAACCCTTTAAAGATCTCATTTAGCATATGGCTCCCATTCATGTCTTAAAGGTTCCCAGTTGTCCTTGGTGTATTTAGCAATGTCTACATTCATTATTTTTCTTAAATTCATAGGTAGATTAGATGAATTACCCCATGCCGCCAAACTAGTGCTTTGATGTTGAAATGAACAAGTGAGACATATGTTTTGTAAATAGTTATTCTTATCATATATTTTTATCTCTCCTTTCTCTCTTTTCCACTTTTCCTGCAATCTTACTTCTGTATATGGATTAGATAAAGGAAGAGAAGAGTATTTATTTTTAATTATTTATTTTATCTTTATATTTACACATGATATTTCTACATCAAATTGATCTAAAATTTCATTGAATTCTTCTAATTCTTCAATGGTTATGTTCTTATCTTCTCTTGATCTTTCAAAAAATATAAATAATTTATTAAGATATGAATTTAAAATTTCTGTTTTCTTTTTATGAGATTTCTGTTTTGATGTATAACCTAATGTTATCAATCCACAAGATGATGTTTGAACAGCAGTGAACGCGGCTAATACGGTTGGGACAATTATTGGAAGCATTAACCCACCAGTTACAGCTGTTGCCACTGTTACTCCTACTGTTAGAATTGTGCTTACTGTTTTGAAAACAGAATCATTTCTACTCCATGTTTTTCTGCATTTGTTGAAGTGTTTTAGTTTTTCTTTTAGTTCATTTTGTTTTTCTATCATATAGTTTTGTCTACGGCTTTCGAACAGTTCCATTTTGTCCAACAGTTACAAAGGATATAATTTTGTTCTTTCGATTCATTAATCTTGTTTAGATGAACTGAAAATTTTGGTTTTTCAATTGAGATTGATATATTAACATATGCATCATCATCTCTTATTGCTGGTATCACAAATTTTCGTTTTTGTTGACTTTTATGAATATCAATTGAGGTAATATATCATTATTAACAAAATATAGTTTTACGTATTCAAAGTCTGTCGTTCGTAAAAACTCATAACTTTCCCTCTCTGGATTTCTAATAATATTCATTGATGGTTTCCAATATCATATCAAATTGACTCAATAATAATAATAATCTTTTTCTTTGTCTGGTATGATTAACATTCTAAACCTATCTATATATTTTCCACTCGTTTTAATTTCGTACAAGTGATTATTCGTGCTGTTTTCCTCGTTAATTTCTAATTCTTTAGTTTCTACATTTTCTGTGCCATTGATTAACTGAAGAACTTTACGAGCGTTAAATGGATTAGATGAAAGTGATTTTTGTCTGAAGAATATTGAATGAACTTTTACCTGCATAGGAAAAATGATTTCAATTAGACGTTTTCCTCGGAAAGCAAATTATGATGGATATTCATTATCAAACATCTCTATGGGGTTGAGAAAAATTGAATCTGGAACAGTATATACTCTTATATTTGCTGTAAATCCATATTTTTTATATTCATACTCTCTTGTGCTATCAATATTATCAGTAATAGAATCACTCACATATCCAAAATGTCCAAATGGAAGATTGAAATAATATGATTTATTTTCTTCCTTGAGATGCTTTTCTAATGCGGCTATATTTTTGTTCCTGTTTTAAAACTTCATTATTAATAGTGGTTATCTGTTGTTGAATACACTATCATCAATATTTTGTATTTGTTGTTGAATATAGGTTTTAATTTCACTATCATCAATGTTCTGTATTTGTTGTTGAATATAGGTTTTGATTTCACTATCATCAATGTTTTGTATTTGTTGTTGAATATAGGTTTTGATTTCACTATCATCAATGTTCTGTATTTGTTGTTGAATATAGGTTTCGATTTCACTATCATCAATGTTCTGTATTTGTTGTTGAATATAGGTTTTGATTTCACTATCATCAATGTTTTGTATTTGTTGTTGAATATAGGTTTTGATTTCACTATCATCAATGTTCTGTATTTGTTGTTGAATATAGGTTTTGATTTCACTATCATCAATGTTCTGTATTTGTTGTTGAATATAGGTTTTGATTTCACTATCATCAATGTTCTGTATTTGTTGTTGAATATAGGTTTTGATTTCACTATCATCAATGTTCTGTATTTGTTTACATTAACGAGAGGGTTAATAGATGTAATGAATGGTGAGGATGTTGAAATCGCCGATTACAAGGATTTACTAGCATACTCAAAATTTCTACATGCAATCAGAAAGTCGGGACCCGAAACAAGAAGATTAAAAACAGTTGAAACATATTTGAATAAAGTTATTCCTGATGAAGAGGAATCAGATGATTATGCAGAAGATTATCCACCAATCATACAAGAAATAGACGAATTCGAAGATATGGTATCTGGAGAAGGTATAACGTTTTTAACCGACAACAACGAGGAACTACTTAATAGATTACGAGTAATATTAGCGGCCATGAAGGAAGGACATCGATCGCACAAACAATATAATGAAGTAAATTGTATATTAAAAAGACTCCTAGAGAAAGGTATCATAGATAAAAATGATTATAAAAGCGTGATTAAAAATGTCAAATAAAGAACAACTATTCGTCATCACCTCGAATAAATCAGACATTAAATTATCTCTAGATTATGAGTACGAACTCGATCGCAATCAAGAATATGAATTGGGATTAAAGTATTTCTCTGTTTACAATTCCATTAGAAATATCAACGAAAAAAATAACCAAATAAAAATATCAACAGCTGAATGGAGTTACTGAATGGAGTTACATTCAAAAGCATACGTTTACTACCAGGAAGCTATGAATACATAGCCATTAACGAATACTTATCTGAATACGCAGGAAGCGTGAGCGGTAAAAACAATATCGAATTCGAAGGTAATTTGAATCTAAACAAAATACAATTGATATTAAGAAATAATTGTCAAGTTGATTTCAATGTAGAAAATTCATTGAATACTTTACTTGATAAAAAAAATATACACCCAATCCACTTTAGCACCACACAAAGCTAATATCGAGAATGATATCGATGTGATAAATATACATTGCAATTTAATAAACAGTGGATTTTTCAATAAATACAAACGACAGATTATTTACAGTCTTCCAACATTCACTGTACCGATAGGATATAGAATTATAGAGAAACCATTTCAAACGACGTATTTACCACTTAATTCCTTTATGATTAAAGATATAAATATTGAAATCAAAGATGGTAAAAATAGGTTTATAGATTTTGGTAACGAGGAAATTGTTATTCAACTTCATTTAAAACAAAAAAAACTAAATTCATTCTGATGGATCATCATTAGATTCATTCTGATAGATTCATTTGTAAAATAATCAAAATCATCAAATACATAATCATCATCCAAACACATCTCATCTTTATTGTTGTAAGGATACATAATTCCTTCACCGTTTGGTGCTTTTCTCTTAACGAGATTTAGATAACTTCTGAAAACTTTCTTTTGTTTTTCAATGGGAATAACTATTCCATCAGTAAAACTTTTTACCCAAGGTTTATCAAATTCATTCGTTACGTCATGTCCACTAGCTAATTGAATGTAGTCTTCTACCTTAATCTTATAGTTAGAGTAACCCTTAAACGTTTTCTTTTCTTTTAAAACACCATCGGAAGTTAGAATGATATTGTATTTTACTTTTGGCGCTAAATATAAACCAAATATGATTCCACCATCACCGTAATCATTCTTCCCTTTGCTATATTCGTTTTCAGACACCAACCCAGCTTCATTTAATTTATCCCAATCTCTAGACGAAATGTATAAACTATCTGTATAGGATATTTCCGGCTTATAAAATCCATCTATTACGTGAATGAAATCGTTCATTATTTTTTTACTGTGAGATAATATAAATGCACCTAAATGAGTGGGTGTTAATCTAGTAAAATCCTTTGGAGGAACAAACTCTTTTACTTCGTCATTAATCTGAACGATATATTGGGTCTCATTTACTTTTTCATAGCTGTTGACGTGTGAATCGAAGTTGGCTTTAAAAGTCGCTTCACTCCATAGATGTCCCGATGTATTTATATCCTTCTGAATAGTTTTACCGTATAAGGAATTACCTAATAATTTCATGCAATTACTAGCAACCATATCTCCTTCTTTTTTGTATTTATTCCTTAATTCCTTCAAAATTAAAATATAATCTCTGTATGGTGGAGTTTTAAAATTTTCTTCGTAAACTATACCATCTAATATTCTAATAATTTTACCACCGGATTTCACTATTTCTTGAATATCAACCGATGTTAAAACGTCGTGACAGAAACCATTTCTGAACCTGATTTTACTCCCAGTTTCCTTCTGACCTATTCTATTCGTAAAAGTTATTTTATCTTTAGCTGGTATGGGTTGAAAGAACATGTTTTTGGGATATTCAAACCAGACTTTTAAAATAGCAGTTCTAGGTCTGAATTTTTGTTTATTGAAGAGTTTTACAAATTCTTTTTCTTCTTCTGGTAGAAACGCTCTTGCACTTTCCGCTTTAGGATATTCACCTTCTGTCATGGCGGAAGCGTACAACCCATTAGCGTCAAATGCCATCAGTTTAGAATAGTCCAGTTCTTTGAGTTTAGCGTGAACTTCCGTTTTATCTTTTGGGTTAACACTGTATTCTTTGAATAAATCTATTATTCCTTCAGTGTCATTTTCATTGTATTCTTTTAATATGGCGCAGATCTCATTCATTTTATCCGTTTCAAATGATTTTCGATTTGCCGAAACTCTTCCTCCTTTAATACTTTGTCTGATAACATATCTTTTAAAAGGTTGAGTATGCGAGTAAACTTTTTCTACGTTTTGTTTTTCCGTATGTTTGGGAACCATTCTAGTAGTTTCATACCATTCTTCTTCAACCATTTCTTTAATGTAATGATATAAATAATACCAACCCTTTAAAGATAAAGAAGGAGCCGTTAGATTATTGGAAACGTTTTGGAAGACAGTTTTTTTCATGGCTTGATTGTATTTTATCAAACAAGCTCCGAGACACAATGTATCTCTTTTAGCGTAAGATTCCCATTCGGGTCTTAAAGATTCCCAGGTTTCTTTGGTGAATTTTGCAATATTAACATCGATGATCTATCTCAAATTCATCGGTAGATTAGATGAATTTCCCCAGGCCGCCAAACTAGTGCTTTGATGTTTAAATGAACAAGTGAAAGATATATTTTGTAAATAGTTAGATTTCGGGGAAGGGAGGGTTTGATTCTCCCAAATGTACAGGCCTAGGGTGGAGCAGACACTTTATTTAGAAATTAGGATTACGGGTCTTGATATTGGGTTTTCTTCTGTTCTTATTCTGATCTGAAATTAGAAAAAATAACTTGCCCGATGGGCGAGAAGTATAGTATCTGTTATGTACTGATTGTTTTTAGTTTACTATGAACAATATTATCATTTAAGTTCTTATTTTTTGAATATGCAACTATCATTTTCTGCTTATAGACATGGGGGAATTTCTCTTGAAGGCTCTTATAGTGGGCATGAACTATCTTGCTTGCTCGATTGCTGGTTGTATTAAACGGGACAACAAAGGGTGCTATGCCTACATTATGATGAATATTTAGTCCTATAGGTCTTGCTGTATTCAATGTCTCAATCCAATGGGCCTCCCTAGATTGACGGAATTTGGTAGTTTCATCTTCGGGCAAGTCAATTTCTATACGCTCAATTGGGATTAGGGTGAGATCGTCTATTGAATGGTCGTCGAGGTTGAAATGATTAGAAACAGGCTTGTCTTTCTTTAATTTGATGTCTGACCTATGAGCATTAAAGCGAGTTCGTAAATTATTCTTAGTTTCTCCTACATATTGTTTGGGGCATTTCTTGCATGAAATTAAATATATTACATTCGAATGTTCACATGTTAGATGTTCCTGGATCGGGTACCTTTTTTTCGTAGAGTTGCTTACAAAATAATGAGTTTCTGATATAAAGGGACATGTTTTGCATCTACTGGACAAACAATCGTACAGGCTTGGTTGAAATCAGAAGATCTTGTACAAATTCGATGAAATCGTAAAACTTGTGACTTAATTATACCAGAAAAGGTATGTTTTGGGTGAAAGGAGCTCTTGTGCAAGAGTTGATGAGTATCAGTTTCTTTGAAATACACTTTAATATCCAGTTTATTTGTTTCTGCTATGGAATCCCCCTTAAAGACTATGGTATCGAGAAAGTCTATGCTTTTGGCGCTCACGTTTGCGGTTAGTTTGATAGAAGGATGGTGGTTGTTGAGAATTTCAAAGAATTCCCAAAACTGTTCGATAGAATAAGTCCAAACCATAAAAATGTCATCCAAAAAGCGTCCGTAAAAAAGTGGGTCAAATGGACAGAGGGACAACACCTCACGTTTCCACTCTGCCATGAAAAGGTTTGCGTACGAAGGGGGGAATCGTTTGCCCATTACTGTCCCTGAAGTTTGTAAATATGTTTGACCATTAAATGTGAAATCGTTTCGACTAAGACAAATCTCTAAAAGCTGTAGAATTGCATCGTCGAGTCTGTTTGGATCTGGGTTTCTATTAAAAGCTTTACGAACTGCCGTTAAACCAGTAGTGTTATCGATATTGGTATACATAGAAAAAAAACGTCGATAGAAATTAAAATAGCATTAGAGGGAACTCAAAGATTTTTTATTTTATTGACAAAATCGGTTGTGTCTTTAAGGTAGGCGCGATGTTGGCATGCTAGAGGTAGTAAGAAATGATCAATGTATTCTGACACTGCATATGACTCACTACCACAGTCAGATATAATCAGGCGGCCTTTAGGGATTTTATTCGAGATAAACCACTCCTTGGTTGGATTCTTATGGATTTTAGGCAAAGTGTACAGATGTCTCTCGCGACAATCAGGTTTGGCAGACAGATAGTCATATTGTTTCTGTTTGAGATAACTAGTTTTGACTAAATCGGCAAGAATATTGTTAATCATGTTAGCAGTTTCTTTGAAAATTGGTGTCGGTAAAATGGCATAATGTTTAGGATTATTCAGTTGATTCTCTGCTTCTGAAACGTAATCCTCCCTATTCAGAATGACACAACATGAACCTTTGTCACTCTTTTTAATAACAATGCTATCGTCTTTCTTAAGTAAGTTTAACGCTTCACGTTCCACACGTGTGTGTTATGGAAAGGTTCACTGTTTGGCTATTCATACTCGCAAATGCTTTCAATATTTCAGGATGGATGGCGGCCTGAAAAAATATATGTGCAGCTAAGATGTCGTTGAAATCGTTCAATGGATGGTCGGAGATAATTCAAGTTAGCTATCTTTGGTGTGGGAATAAACTTAAGTCCACGGTCTAAGATTGAATGCTGAAGGGGTGTGAGAATTTTGCGGCTCAAGTTAACTACAGTTTGGCCTAGCGGTGGCCTCTCAGTATTTTTATCCCCAGTAATTAGTTTAAAGACTTACTCGATGCTTGAAGCTGGTGTATCCAAAACAAATAGATGCTGTTTCTGGAGACCAATGAAGATTATCAACTGGTTCGAATTCTTCTTCGTAGGGTGGTAAGATTGTTGCGCTGTTGATACTGGACTCCATCATCATGTTGTTGAGAGTGCTGAGGTTCTGTTGTGCTTTCTTCGAGATTTTATCTGAAATGGGTATACATGTGAAGAGGATCTTGGAGTTTGGGAAGGTTTTGTTGGCTGTGGCGACTAATTTCCGGGCTTGGTTGAAGGAGGTCTTTGGTAGCTGATCACGGTTGTTGAGGCCTACATGAAGAATAATGGTAGTAGGTTTGGGATCATGGTCGTATGATTCCAGGATTGACTGTATGTGATGGATTTGGGCACCGGGGTAAGAATGTATTTCGGTGTCTGAACTGGTTTTGGTAATTCGATTTAGGTTAGATGATCCAATTATTAAGGTAGATTTCATTAGAGCAGGTAGCTTCCATAATGATTTGTCCTTGGTTTGGTGATAATACGGTTTGGTAGCGGATATAATGGTCGTCGACGGTGTGATTGGTACTGGTTTGGTAGATGTTAGAATTGTAGCATTGGGAACGGACTGGGATCTCGTTCGAGGGGGGGGGAAGGTCTGGATACACGTCTCGACTTGGATGGAGACTGAGGGGTGGTTTGCTGGTCCAAAAACGCACAGAAGGAAGAAAGGTTGGCGGATCCTGGATCACGTGGTGAAGATTCAGATGGTGTGGAAGGGGAAGACGAGTCTGAAAGTGAAAAGAGAAGGGGTGTGCCCTCTCTACGAGAGCGTTTACCTATGTCTGCTGGACTAGGAGTAGGTGAACTTCGGGCTCGTTTAGGGGTTTGGTTCGGCAGCGTGGTGGCTCTAGATGGTGCAGGTGTAGTGTCCATTTCAGTTGGTAGAGATATGGTTACCCTGGTTTTTGTTTCGTTGATTGTTTGGTAGAATTTGGAGATTAGAGCTTGAGTGAGACGTTTCCCATAGGAGCGACGGGCCCAGGACAGGGCATGAGAAACGATGCGGTCGACGGCAGGTGATGATAAAGACTTGGTACGAATGGTGGTCAGCTTCTCTTGAAGTGTGGTTTGGTAATGGTCGATCAGGACTTGCGTAACCTTATAGAGCCATGTCCGAATGAGGGATCTAATATTCGCGTCGACAGCTGATGTTTTCATTGCTGGACGGATAAAACTATCCAACTCAGAGACTTTGCGTTTGAAGGTAAACGCTGGTTGGCCTTGCTGTTGAAGGGTAAGGATTGCCAAATGATGGAGGGACTGCAAAACTTGGAAGAACACCTTCACAAAGGGTTCTTCCTCCTTATGAGTGGGGACTGGTTGGCGTCGGTGGGCTGGTAGTCTTTTCTGTTGTTGGTCAGGTCGATGGTTACCTCTTGATTGGTAGGCTGTGTTGTAGGTAGGTCGGCGATGGTGTGGGATATAGCTGGATGGGTTGGTTGGTGGTCGGCGATTGGTAGGTGGTAGAGGTCGATGGAAGACAGGGCCGTTGTAGGGTACGTGATATTGGTTTGGTTGACGATTAGTGTTTCTATGTCTGGCTTCTTGCCAGTGGTTGTTGTAGTTGGGGTTAGAAGGGAATGTACAGCGGATGTAACAGGAGGAAACTGTATATGCTAGCGTGAAAATGTTGGGATCAAATTATGCAAATAAGTCAAACTGGCTTTGGGGATATATAAACTAAGATGAAAGTTATGATGAAAAATGCAAAAATATATATTTAGGTGATAAATAACGCTAACAATGATGTGAAAAATTATAACAAGTAAAACAAAAACTTACACAATTGACACGAACCGGTTTTCGAAATATTATCCTTTTTCAAGTGTCGAGGAATGGTTATTTCTCTCTGGTAATCCCAGAGATTTCATATTTTTGTTATAAAATTCACTTCCTTTATCTACCCATAGTTTTTTTGGATGACGGTTAGATTGTTTCATAATCGTTTCAAATGCGTGTTTGACTGATAATCCCGTTTTGTTTTTCAAAGGAATTACCCATACATATCTCGTATATAAATCTATAACTGTTAAGCAATATTTAAATCCTCTTTCGACTGGCATATGAATTAAATCGGCTGACCATATTTCATCTTTTTCAAACACTTTGACTTTTAAAAAGTTTTTAGTTTTTCTAAATTCTTTATGAATTTCATCCGCTAATCCAAACCTAATTTCATCTTTGCTTTCAACAGTTTAATGATTAATGCTCTTTCCATTCTCTCTTTGAAAGTTGGATTTGGAATATTTTCAAGTTCGATTATCATTTGTTTGTCTGCTTCGTGTCTAAACTTTATGTCTTTGTTTCTGTATAAAATATCATGTTTAAGCGCAGTGGCGTCAACTCTATTGACTGGTTCTTCCCCTGGTTTGGGTTTATCGTTTTCGTCTAATCGCAGATCTAACCTTGTGCCTGGACCTGTGTAATTGTGACCGGGAAGATGTTTTTCTCCGGGATATTTCGCCCATGGAAATCCAGGATGAGAACCGAATGATTTTTGTATATCTCCTGAACCGAAATAAGTTTTTGGAGCGTGAGCGACAATCATTTTTATCCTATAACTTTAAAACCTTTTCCTTTCCTTTCTTCTAATCTCCTGTTTCGAAGTTCTCTTATTAGCTCTAATTCTTTCAACTCGTCAGATTGTTTCACTGTATCGCTTATACTCTTTCCAGCTTCCGTGATTGAGCCGATGGCTTTCGCTCCGCGTGAAATGAGTGATTTGTTTTTTGAAACAAAGCTAGCTACTTTTGGAATTATTGTTTTACCTAGAGAAAATAATGAAGAAAAGATACCGTCGCCCGAATAATCTTCGAATCTGTGTTGTTCGTGTTTTAGAATTAAACTCATCCTATTTTTAAATGAATTAATTTAGTCTGTTTTTATCCAAAAAGAGTTATCTCCCTTCTACTAAAAATGTTATGTTATTTTATATAAGGGTATTTTTAATATGCTTTTTTTGATGGAATGTAGGAAATTGATTGAAGGTGTTTTTAGTGTATGAAATGTAGGGAATTTAGGTCTTTTGCTGTAAGAATTTATGAAATGTAGAGAATTTATGAAATGTAGGGAATTTAGGTCTTGTTTTTTCGGGAGTTCATAGATTGTTTGGATTTTTCCCATGAAATGAAATGGAATAACTCGCTGGTTATCAGATGGACACAACACAGAATTTGAGAATTGAGATAACACTTATCCCACCTCTGCCACCAATAAAACCCTATATGTAGCGTGTTGCTGGATTTAATAATCTGGGGTTGGGGTTTTGCTATACAGCCCCAGAATAACGCAAAAATCTCTCAGTTAACGGGAGCAAGTGTCAGCTCAAAAGTGACTTAGTTCTATCCCAATTTTGTGAACCCCAAAAACTTGAATGTACAAAATGGGGCGATGTTGTTCTACTGCAAAGAACACACTGAAACCAATATCTCAATTTACTCAATGAAAGAAACAAGTGTTTGAAAACTTTATATACGCCCACTGGCAGCTTTGATTTTGAATAAAGATATTTAGCAGTACAGTAACAATCACCAGTATGAAATATTCAACTTTGAGTCATACACTTCTTTTGAACTCTTTTGGTTGATACTGAATAATATTGAGTATGAGTTATTGCCCTCTCGAAAACATGTTCAATTTTAAACTCTAGAAGACAAATATTCAATCTTCTTCTGAATAATAAAACCAAGTTTTGTCAAAATCTGGCAAGAATCATGCCTTCTAGAGTTTTTACGAGCTACAAATTAAACGAGTTTTCAAGGGCAATAACTCATACTAAATATTTTGTATTTTTCTGATTTTCAATACGCTTTATCCTTGGGTGATAATAAACACTCAAGCCAAATTTCGTCAAAAATCCGTCTAGAATTGTGCCTTCTAGAGTGTTTACAAGCCATAAATTGAACGTGTTTTCAAGAATAAGGGCAATAACTCATACTCAATATTTTTCTGATTTTCAATAGGGTTCATCCTTGGGTGACTGCGAACACTCACAGCAAGTTTCGCCAAAATCCGTCAAGAATTGTCCCTTCTAGAGTGTTTACAAGCAAAAATTTGAACGCGTTAGTAGTATATGAGCTCATAGATTGGTCGCATTTTTCCACATTCCATTTCATTTCATGGGAAAAAAGCAACCAATCTATGAACTCCCAAAAAAAAAGACCTAAATTCCCTATATTTCACAAATTCTTACAGCAAAACATCCTACATTTCATAAATTCTTACACTTAAAAAAGACCTTCAATCAATTTCCTACATTCCATCAAAAAAAAGCATATTAAAATAATGTAGAAGGGGGATAACTCTTTTTTGGAAAATTTCTACTCAAATTTTAAACCTTAAAAATGGCAAATAAAATACTAGATCCAATCTTTAGATTATACGATCCGATTCGTTATTCATTTAACAAGAAAAAAGAGGATTATATTATCATCTCACCGACTGTTGGTTCTAAATCCCAATTGAATGATGGTGGTAGAATTACCTTCGAAATAAATTCATTATCGAATTGGTTGCTTCTTTCCGATGCTTATTTCAGATGCGATTTCAAAATTAAAGATGGAACTCAGAATCAAGTACCACAAACTAATACAACGTTAGAAAACAATTTCTTTCCATCTTTATTTAGCGAGATGGTTTTGGAAGCTGGTTCAAATCCGATAGAAACAATCAAACACCCTGGGGAATTCGACACAATGTTGAAAACAGTTTTATATCCTAAAGATTTCGATTCAGTCTCAGGTTGGATACCCGATGTTGGCGATGGAAGTGTTTTAAAAGAACCGGTAAGAAATGTTGCAAATGATGCTGATTTAGATAGATTTCGGGGAAGGGAGGGTTTGATTCTCCCGAATGTACAGGCCTAGGGTGGAGCAGACACTTTATTTAGAAATTAGGATTAAGGGTCTTGATATTGAGTTTTCATCTGTTCTTATTCTGATCTGAAATTAGAAAAATAACTCGCCCTATGGGCGAGATGTTTAGTATCTGTTATGTGCTGATTGTTTTTAGTTTACTATGAACAATATTATCATTTAAGTTCTTATTTTTTGAATATGCAACTATCATTTTCTGCTTATAGACATGGGGGAATTTCTCTTGAAGGCTCTTATAGTGGGCATGAACTATCTTGCTTGCTCGATTGCTGGTTGTATTAAACGAGACAACAAAGGGTGCTATGCCTACATTATGATGAATAATTAGTCCTATAGGTCTTGCTGTATTCAATGTCTCAATCCAATGGGCTTCCCTAGATTGACGGAATTTGGTAGTTTCATCTTCGGGCAAGTCAATTTCTATACGCTCAATTGGGATTAGGGTGAGATCGTCTATTGAATGGTCGTCGAGGTTGAAATGATTAGAAACAGGCTTGTCTTTCTTTAATTTGATGTCTGACCTATGAGCATTAAAGCGAGTTCGTAAATTATTCTTAGTTTCTCCTACATATTGTCTGGGCATTTCTTGCATGAAATTAACTATATTACCATTCGAATGTTCACATGTTAGATGTTCTTGGATCGGGTACCTTTTATTCGTTTTTTTCCTTTATTAATTAAAATTTTATTTTATTATTTTTTTGTAATTTTAATTTAATTTCTTTTTGTCATTATTATTTTTTTTTTTTTTTTTATTAATTTCTATTTTATTTTATTTTATTTTATTAATTTAATCTTTTCACTTTGGAAATTTTCGATTAAAAATTTTCTCTATTTACAAAAAAAAACAAAACCTTTTCCCTTCTTTGCCTCGGCTGCCATAGTGTTTTGTTTATCAAGTCTCTAATACTCCATTCATTTTCCGCGAGTTGTCTCTCTTTAATTATTCCTTGTTATTCAAGACTATTTTTGGTTGTCGAATAATAAAAGAAAGTGGGTGGATCTGAAAAAGGATTTAACGAATCGGCGGAAGGGCGTAAAAAGGGTGGATACTAGTACAACCATAACTGTCCAAAGGTTATCCTAAAATGTTGAAGGAAAATGTCAGAAATACCGGAGATTAGGACCGTTGACAATGGTTAAAATTGACGGAGAAATGACACTAACAGCCATCAAAGAAGCATGCATTGATGAATTTGACATATCTTCAAGAACTCATGGATGCGATGTCATGGCGGGAGACCTTCTCTGTCAGAAATTGGCCAAATAAAAAATCTGAACAAAGTCATCCACGTAAGATTCTTTCTTAATGATTCGGATAGTAAAAGAATCCACGAAAGAGAAAAGCCAAGCCTTCGTATAGAAACCTCTAATAGTAGTACTAATAAAAGTATAATTAGTATTCCCTCCTCTTCCACCAAGTCAGAAATTAAGTATCCTGTATCTATTTCACAGTCTCAAATGTTGAAAGTGGGAAAATTAATCAAACCAGAGTTTGCTGAAATGGAGGTGTTAGATATCAAAATGGAAGAATTTGACATCGCAAAAATGCAATGGACGCCTTTAAAAGATGTGAAATTATCTGTATGTAAGGAAAGCTTCGCTAAGGGTGGTTTTCGCGCTGCATACAATGCAACGTCCCTTTCAGGCCTCTGCACATCAACCAAATATGTTGTAAAGAAATATTTGCCAGAACAAATTCCCAACATACTAACTATGTTTAACTCTTTAGAAAGCCACACACGAAAAGCGGTGCAGATGAATTCCTTGGCTGCTAATTTTGCCCAGAGTTTGAAATTCGATTCACCACCAGAATATGGTCCCTGTTTCACATATAACCCCGTATTTTTTGGAAAAATGGCAAAGGATGAATGTATTACCATGGAAAAGCACATTGATGGATTATTTGCTAAGTATATAAATAATACAGGACATATTGTTGCTCAGGCAATCTGTCATCTATGGCAATAGATTATTTTGTTGAACATCATGTTTGCAATAAGTATTGTGAAATGTTGGGACTTCAGAAATTGGACTAGATATTAAATAATACTTTTGAAAAAGACAACAGTTTTTGCCGTGCTGTACAAAAATGTCTATCAGTATTTTGTTTTATGTTTAAATACTCTTGTAATAAATAATAAGAATGAAATAAAATTGTTTTTTAGTAAAGCTACAACAATTAATGCAATTTTAAACAACAAATTTGACTTATAACCGGTGAATCTGATGACCTTTATTAAGCAATGATTTGAAATGATCTGAACATAATCTGTGCACAGTTATTGAATTTAATCTACTTGAAATGCTCTTTTAAATATTTATAAGCAGTATCAGCATCAGAAGAGTTTATTTCATTGCTGTCTACGTGCAGTAAACATTTTTGTTTAAAGTCTTCAGTAAAGTAGGGTGTTGGTTGTTGATAAACACCTGATAATTCAGAAACCTCTTCAAGCTCATTCACTGACATGTGAAAGCCGCAATTTCTTCCACCATATTTCTCTGGGAAATGGTAAATGTGCTCGGGTACACCCGTTGGAAATTCTTTTCTGTCATTCTTTCTGGATCGGTGATTATTCCACACACAATCTTTGAATGTATCTAACTTCTTTTGAATGACAGGAATGTAAATATAAGCAAGCAGTTGTCTGTAAAAGCAGAAAGCAAAAAACAATTAACCTAGGAATTATTTCAAACATTTGCAGCTGTTTCATGCACAAAATGATTTCTTACATATCTAGTGCAATGTTAGATGCTTAACTTTCCTGAACAATAAGAACAAAGTGTAGATTATTATGGTTAATTAAGAAGATGTTAATATTTCAAAAACTAACTGAAACTGATACCTCTCAATTTTATTTGATGGATTATATGCACCACTTTCTAAAAGACTAGAAAGTTGTCTCTTAAAATAGATCTCTAATCTGTGATGTAACTCCCTCCAGAATCTTTCAATCTTATTTTCTGTTGAAGGACCATAAAGGATGCAGTCTGTCACATCCATATCATCAAGTTTTTTATCCAGAAGATAGCAATGTATTGTTGTCAAATCCCCGGTCTCTGTACCTCTGTCTACTCTTAATCGTAGAGGCAATCCTACAAAGTAAGAAATTTTACATGTATGATAATACAATTTTTTGTATATTACTTTGCTGAATTCTTGTGCTTTAATTAATTTAGTACTATTATATATCTCCTTTGAAATTAGGATTGCAATTTAAAGCTTATAAATATTGCTTACTTTCTGTTTCAAACAAATAATCCATATAATATCTACCAATAACCATTGGATCATTATTAGTTGTAGATATTCTCAGGAACTGTATTCTACCACTGAAAGTGTCCTGACCACCATATACACATAAAGGAAAAGTTGACTTTTGAAAGCCACACAAATTATCATGGCCATCTAAAGACATTGTGAAATCTGAACCCTAAAATATGAAATATGTTGTTTATAACACATTCACATACATGTATTGGCCAATCCACACCCATGTACAAGAAACTTTGTAACACATTGGTAATTTAATAAATTTTCATGAAAACCATAGATTAAATTGTAGTCAATCAATTCTAAATTGTATTCATACCTCCGAAAAGAAATTCTTTTCTCTTCTTAGGCGCTTTGGTTTTCCAACTCCACCTCTTTCTTTCAAACCACTTTCATCGATTTCTCCCATGACTGCATACACTAAGTCCCTTAGTCCACATTTAAGTGGTGAATCTGTAATTATAATAATTATTTCAATGTTTTCTACTACACTGCTTATTTATAGTAGGCCTACTAATCTTTATATGTCATGGGCGTCGGAACGACTTTTTCAAAACTAAAAGGAGTCAGACAAGGTCATTTTTACCTATATAGAATTGATATCACCCCTCCCCCCCCTACTCAAAAATTCCTTCCGACGCCAGTGAATGTTGGCCAAGATCTTCAAAATAAATACGAACAGCCCAGAAAAAAACATCATTAAGAAAACAAAATAGCATATCCAAAAAAATTTTCTGGTGCATAGCTCTGTATCCCAGAAGTTTTCCTGGTCCTGATAATTCTTTTTCGACAGCCTCCTTTACACTTTCGTAGTCAATGCTGTGGTCAGTGTATTTTATACCAAAATAATTCAGTCTGCGATCAAGAGATCTAAGACTCCATGCATATTGAACAAATCTGTCCTCAACAAAGTCTAATATTTCTTTACGATGCAACCCTGTATCCACATACGATGTCAGCCACCGCTTTAAATCGGCATCGTTTTTCCATTGATCATTTCTGCGTGGTAACATTTCATTCAAGAAACAAAATATAGTCATGAATAACTAAATAAAGAAAGACAACTCGCGGAAAATGAATGGAGTAAAAGAGACTTGATAAACAAGACACTATGGCAGCCCTCGGCTTATGGCAAAGAAGGGAAAGGGTATTTTTTTTTTAGATAGAGAAATTTTTTAATGGAAAATTCCCAAAATGAAAAGATTAAAAATAGAATTTAAAAAAAAAAACAGAAATTAAAAAAAAAAAAAAATATAAAAATAATAATGAAAAAAAAAAATTAAATTAGAATTACAAAAAATATAATAAAATAAAATTATAAAATTTTAATAAATAAACAAAAAAAAATTACAAAATAAAGAAAAAAAAAATAAAAGAAATTAATTGAAAATGAAATGAATGAATAAAATATCTCAAAAATAATCTTTAAAAAAGTAAAATTATTCAAAATATAAGTAAGTAATGATTTTATTGGCTATGGCAGCCATAGTCCACCATAATGGACCAACGTCATATACAAATATACACCGACACCATACACGGTCCGGCCAATTTGCCGGCTCACAAGATACCAGAGGGTAAGTTGCAATGGACATAAACGCATTCACGCATTGAAGTTCCAATCAGTCATGTTGCCAAATGGAATAATTGGAAACATGTTTGGTCCAGTGGAAGGCCAGCGTCACGATTGTTTTTTGCTGCAACAAAGTCGGTTAATGGAGAAAATTGAATTGAACATCGGACGAGATCGGAGACCAGTTTGCACTGTATGGAGACCCTGCCTACCCTGTGAGAAATTACTTGTTAGCCCCATACAAGGGGGCGAATCTTACAGATGCTGAACATGAATTTAATTCCCTCATGTCATCTGTCAGAGAATCAGTAGAGTGGGGATTCCAAAAAATTACAACAAACTTTGCTTTCCTCGATTTTAAAAAGAACCTGAAAATCCTATTACAACCAGTTGGAAAATATTTTCTAGTTGGAACACTTCTGACAAACTGTCATACATGCTTGTATGGATCACTAACTGGTAGTTATTTTAACTTGGAACCTCCCTCTTTAGAGCAGTACCTTGGATTTGAAGCAATTCAGTGATGGAAATTAGGCGCATTAAACAGCGGTGATCTAAATTGAAATTGAAATTGTTTGAGCATCTGGTTTGAATCATTTTGAATTTTATTTTACAAATTGTACATATTTTATTTGTTCATTGGTTTTATTAAAATTTCAAGAATTGCATCATCTTTTTTTCTTCGGACCTCAGATTCCTTCATTTCCATATCCAGTTGTTTCTGGGACAACTTGAGTTCTTCTGACCTCAATGCAAAGTCCCGATCATTTTTCTCCTTGAGGTAGGCAACATAATCAGTTGATGTAGAGGTCTTCTTTTTCTTTTTAGCACTAGAAGGCCCTTCATTTGGTTTATCTATAGAAAAAATAAATATTTTTTAAACAGCATGAGAAAATGGTGGCAAGTTAATTTTTAGACCTTCATTAAAACTCCACAATGTGAATATGTAACCTGTTCTTACAAAATTAAATTCAATGCATGATATTTTTCATGCGGCACGAAATCTGAATTTCAGGAGTATGTTGCAATTTCGATGATGTGAATATAATTTGTCATTTCAATCTGCACTTTAAAATAAAATACCTTTCAAAGAATCCACTGCAATATTCCTCACTTGTAGACCTTCTTCGACCTTCCTTTTATCTGCTTCTTTCACCTTTGTATTCTCTCCTAACTTCTTTTCCTCTTCTTCTTCTATCAGTGCCCGAGCTGCAAATAAAAAATAATTTAAATTAAAAAAAAAATACCCTTCCAATAGCCCGAAAAATATTGCCTAATTGCAGTAACCCAGATCACTTAGGTAGAGGTAACTTTAATAACAAATGATTTAGTTTGCAGCCCTACATAGATCGATTTCTATTGTGTAATATATCTTAGCACTTTTTTAAATCCAGAACATACATTTTACTACCGGTTCTTAAAAATAATACTCACGCTTTAAGGGAAGCCATTTCCTCTTTTTTAAAAGCATCAAGTAATGTTCGAAGGCGATCTTTTGATGACCTCTCTGTAACTCTCTGCATCTGTTCTCCCAGTGTATCTGTGATGTACCCATTCACGACTCTGACAATTGCGGTCCATGCTTCTCCCTTTTTTGCTCCCACCATCGAACATGGCGTCTGTGCCAGATACTCCCGCAGCATTAGAATATCTATGGCTGGTCTATAACGAAATGAATTTTTCGTAGGTGGCATTTTCTGAAATGAGAAAAATCCCAAAAAATCAATAGACTTCATATAGGCTGATCATGGGTGGATCCAGCTTTTTTGCAAAGGCGGGGTGAATATTGTTGAATAATGAGCGTAGGTGACAAATTTTCATAAGCCTATAGGCCTATTATGTATTATATATATAGCCTATCCTACGTTCGCGCACATACACAGTAGGCCTATAGTCTCTATTCTTTTTTTATTTCTGACATTCTAATATATATGATACAGACATAGGCTTACATATATGGTTAGACATCACAGGTAGAGACGCTCTATATGCTGAATATGTTGAGTCACTATTTTTTGACAGCAATATGAGCTACGGTATCTGAAGTGTTCATATAACTACCAAACCTTGGAATAAATTATCATAAACCTGCACAAAAAGATGGAATATGTGTACATATTTACTTACGATTCTAGGCTCTCTCAAACGTCGTCACGAATGGCGCTGTACGTTAACCGATTATGAAGTACGCATAATATTGTGACGTCATACACAACAATGACAATCGTATTCGTAATCGTGAGGTTGCGAAACGTCTCTAATATGTAGCCATTAACGATTACCTATCTGAATATGGGGGAAGAGCAAATGGTAGAAACAATATTGAATTCGAAGGTAATTTGAATCTGAACAAAATAAAATTGATATTGAGAAATAAAGAGTCAAGTTTATTTCAGTGTGGAAAATTCATTAAATACTTTACTAGAATTTGATAAAAAAAATATATAAGGAATTAACATACACAAAGCTAATATCGAGAATGATATCGATGTGATAAATATTTACTGCAATTTGATTTTCCAATAAGCACAAACGTCAAATTATTTACAGCATTCCAACATTCACTGTACCGATAGGATATAGAATTATAGAGAAACCATTTCAAACAACGTATTCGTTTATGATTAAAGATGTAAATCTGGAAATCAAAGATGGTAAAAATAGGTTTATTGATTTTGGTAAAGAGGAAATTGTAATTCAACTTCATTTAAAACAAGAGTTAAATTTATTGTGTAATTACTCTTCATTCTCTTCTTGAATAGTTAGGTAAACGAAATCATCAAATTCGTAGTTTTCATCCATGTTCAATTCTTTTTCGTCGTTGTAAGGATACATAATTCCTTCACTATTTGGTGGCTTTCTCCTTACGAGATTCAGATAACGTCTTTTGATTATAATCATCCTTTGGAATAACTATTCCATTTGCGAAACTTTTTTCCCATTTTTTCTTAAATTCATTCGTCACATCATAACCGTTAGCTAATTGATTATAATCTTCTACACTTATCTTATCCTTAGAGTAACCCTTATACGTTTTCATTTCTTTTAGAATACCGTCGAAAGTTAGAATGATATTTTATTTGATTTTTGGCGCTAAATATAAACCATATATAATTCCCCTATCACCGTAATCATTCTTTCCTTTTCAATATTCATTTTCAGATACCAACCCAGCTGCATTTAATTTATCCCAATTGCTATATGAAATGTATAAACTATCAGTCTCGGTATAATATATTTCCGGCTTGTAAAATCCATCTATTACATGAATAAAATTATTCATTTTTTTTTTACTGTGAGATAATACGAATGACCCCAATATAGACTAGGTGTTAGATTTAGGAGGTGTACAGTCAAATTCTTTTTCTTCTTCTTCTTCTATCTCAACGATGTATTGAGTCTCATTTAATTTTTTTTTTTTTGACATGTGAATCGAAGTTGACTTTTAAAGTTGCTTCACTCCATAGATATCTCGATGTAGTTATATCCTTCTGAATAGATTTGCCATACAAGGAATTATATATTACTACTCTCGAGTTCTATGTAATACATTACGAATTTCATCCATTTTAACTGTTGTAAATGATTTTCTGTCAGTAGAAACTCTTCCTCCTTTAATGGATTGTCTGATAAAATGTCTTGTAAAAGGATGAGTGTGTGAGTAAACTTTTTCTATATTTTCTTTTTCAGTAAGTTTTGGAACCATTCTAGTAGTTTCATACCATTCTTCAACCATTTCTTTATGGTAATGATACAAATAATACCAACCCTTTAAAGATAAAGATGGAGCCGTTAGATTATTAGAAACATTTTGGAATACAGCGTCTTTCATAACTTTGTTATATTTTATCAAACATGCTCCAAGACATAGGGTGTCTTGTTTCGCGTAAGGTTCCCATTCGTCTCTTAAAGATTCCCAATTATCTTCGATGTATTTTGCAATATCGATATCAGTGATCTTTCTCAAATTCATTGGTAGATTAGATGAATTTCCCCATGCCGCCAAACAAGATTTTTCATGTTGATAGGAACATATGAAATTAATATTTTGCAGATAATTAGAGTTGCCAATTATTTGTTTTTGTCTTTTCCATTTTTCTGTAAATCTTCATCGGTGAATGAATTAGTTAAAGGTAGAGATAGAATAACTCGACCCGTTACTAGTGTACATTGTGTTAGTTTTTTTGCATTTTTAAGCACGATCCAGTTATAAAAACCGCTACCGTTATGAGACATTAATGTTAATCTTTTTTATCTACTTCTCCTAATCGTTGCAACATTTGATCGATACAATCTGTTCCTACAAATATTCTTACTATATTCATTAGTTTATTGTAAAATTCTTCTGGAATGGGATCAGTTGGTTTTAAATCTGGAAAGAGATGATTTACATCATCCAACATTTTTCTTAGTTTTTCCAAATTAACTAAAGTGCAGGAATAAGGAATTGCTTTATTCGTTTCTTTTTCGCTGCAAGTTTCGTAATCCCATGCGTATAAACAATCATCATGAATTGTTGGAAAAACATTTAGTTTTAGAGGTGAAACTTGTGTTACTGCATTATCATCTCTACAAGTTCTCCATTCGTTTTCATCGTAATTATCTTCTATTTCTGTAATACCTAAGCTTTTCTTATTTCTTCTTATGAGACAGAAATGTGATTTATGTAAGTACAATACCCAATCTAATTCCTCGGATACTTTCTTTGGTCTATTTTGAGGCATATAAATTTGAAAATAAGTATTAAATTTCTTATTGAATTCAGTGATTCTAGCAGATGTCATAACTCCTTTTCTGTTTGATTTTTGAAAACTGTTGATGAAATCGTGAAATTCTTTTGTTATATCTATGTTCATGATATGATTTACGCACTTTATAAAACAGTGTCCATCGCTTGGTATGTAACAATTTATACCAGCATATTCATTTATCTCTTTGAGTAGGGAGAAACCACTACCCTTTTTTGATCTTTTTATTGTGGGACTTTGCTTTCAGCAAAGTCCCAGTTTGTTATCGAAATGTCAAATTGTTTTTTTTTTTTTTTTCAACTTCTCTAGACCTTCTGTAGTGGCGACGTGTTCCTTAAATATGTATTGGAACATTTTTGCAAAACCGGAATTGCCACAGTTCAACATGTGCAAAAAGTCGAAAATCGGCTCTAGAAGGCGTATTTTTGCATCGATTTTCTTCGGGTTTTCATTTCTACAATCTACCTGTAATTTCTGACCTGATAGCACTTAAAAATTTCACATTTCGAAAATTCGTAGCATACATTTTTTGGCCGAATTTCGAAATTTTTGGACCATTTTTCAGTTTTTTTCGGATTAATCTGAAATTTTGATAAAAGATGCATGTCACTAATGTAAACCATTTGACGTATTCAAAATTTTTGCGTCACTTCCGGTTAAAGTGGAAAATCGATTTTCACTTCCGGTGTGATTGAAATATTTCAACGAAATTATGTATATCGTTATTAATCTTAATTCTATGGCCGATTTTAAAATAAAATTTAGTCCAAAAAAAATACTTCGGCCGCCATCTTGATTTGATACTTTTTCATAAAACTCAAAATGGGGCTTCGGGGGAGAATGGGATTGGTCAAATTTTTATGTTGGTGTATACTTTAATCGATGGCGACAAAAATGTTGGAAATGGATTTTTGAATTTGACTTTTGCTTTTTTGCAACTTCCGGTCGAATTTTTTTCAATTTTTGAAGGCTTGTATCTCGTGACCTTGACCTTTGATGACCTTGACCTTTATAGGATCAAAGGTCATTGACCTTGTCTTATCATTTGATACTTTGACCTTTGACCCCAGACATGTACTTCCGGTTTTATAGCTATCCGTAAAAAGCCAAATTCGCAACTTTGGACTGCTCTAACACGTGACCTAATTAACCTAGAGGGTTAATTTTTTCGGTTTCCTAATGTTCTTCTCATGCACTTTACATAGATATAGAACAATTGCTTTTTTAAAGCAAAATTGAAATTCGTGATTTTTTCAAATTTGAGTTTTGTTTTACCATATTTGTGTCTTTTTGATCTTGGTGTATGTATTTCTTATGACCTATTTTATGTAGAACCTTGATATTTGGAATACAACTAGACACTTTGAATATGAATTCACCTACGACAAAAAAACTTATGTGGGCGTGGCACATCCGGGTTGAATTACTAATTGTTTACATTTTGGGGCTGGGGCATAACTCGCATAGGATACGTTTGTTAAAAAAGGGCCTTTGCACACAATTACCTCATCCTTTTGGCCAGTTTGTGTTAACAGCTCAGTTGTTTCAGCTTTATAGTTCCAAAAAAGGAACGGGTTTTAACATATGGATATTTTCATTTTTCGATTTTGACCTTTGTTGACATTTGTTGACCTATATCTTTTGACCTGAATAATGTAGAAGCTTGAAATTTAAAACACAACATAATATTTGGAATATCAATTACCCTATGCAAAAAAAATTAAGGTGGGCGTGGCACATTTGGGTTATATCACTCATTATTGATATTTTTGGCTAGGAGCATAACTCGCAAAGTATACGTTTGTTCAAAATGGAACTTTGCATACAATTACCTCATATTGTGAGCCACTTTGTCTTAGAATTTCGGTTGTTTCCGCTTCTTAAATCAAAAAAAGGAACAGGTTTTGGAAATTGAAAATTTTCAATTTTTGACCTTGACCTTTGTTGACCTTGACCTTTGTAGGATCAAACGTCATTGGCATTGGCTATCTATTTGTACTTTCATATTTGCTGTCCTATGTCAACTTCCGGTTTTATAGTCGTGTGCAATTAGAAATTTTGATGACGTATACCTCTTGATCTTGACCTTTTTAGACTTTCTTTTTTACAAGATCAAAGGTCATTGACCTTGGCTATCTGCTGATACTTTCATTTGTGAGGTCTGACGTCTACTTCCGGTATTAGAATCTTCTAAAAAATGAAAATTTCTCAACTTTAGACTGTTCTTGCGCTTGATCTAATTATCGTGGAAGGATGATTTTTTTGGGGTCTTTTGCAATTTGCTACATTTGCAAAGTCCCACTCTGTGCCACGAGTGGCTCTAGTTTCTTTTCTTTTTGGGTGTGAATTGATGGAAATATTGGAGAGTATTCCTATAGTGCGCATTTCTGGGATAGACGCGAAATAAAATGGAGCGGATATCCGGACGTCAGCATAGACAGTCTAAACTCTTAGCAGTGTCTCAATTTTGTTACGCTGGAAGATTAGGAATTCAATCATACAAAATCTAGGTATGTTCTTTGTTTAATTTAATCATAAGACGACAGGGTGGAATTAAGATATGTTATTTGTTGTTTTTGAAAATATAAATTTCTTTTTGTTTTTATTCCAGACACAAGTTTAATAGATACCAACATTTCGTATCACAAAGAATATTTACACCATCACAGGCAGTTGGGGATACAAAGAGGCCAAGAACTTTGCCAAACTCTGTGACAAATATCCGAGGTTTCAAAATTGTTTATACAGATTTAGAAAGAACAAGTGCTGAAGAACAATCGTTTTGGAAAAGGATATAATTCATGTGACGTGTATATACTGATTCTAAAGGAGCGGTCATAACCTTGAAGTATATTCACCGATTGTGTAAGAGCGGTCATGTGACATAAAGTATATCTACCGATTCTCTAGGATCGGTCATGACCCTGAACTATGTCTACCGATTGTGTAAGAGGGGAGATAACCTGAAGCATATTCACCGATTCTCTATGAGCAGGCATGACCGTAAAGTATATCCACCGATTGTATAAATGGGGAGATAACCCTAAAGCCTGGTCGTAACCCTGAAGTATATCTACCGATTCTGAAGGAGCGGTCACAACCCAGATGTATATCTACCGATTGTGTAAGAGCAGTTATAACATTGAAGTATGTCTATCGATTCTCTAGGAGCGGTCGTGTGGTGAACATTACCAATCCCAGTAGAAGTGTATATCAATATAATTGTTTATGTTTTATATTTTCTGTATTAAAAATGTGTAATTAATTTTGTAAATGTATTTATTAAAACCTAAATCTTACTTTGGTTTCTTGATATTCTTCCTGGATTTCCATGGGGGTAAATGGTTTCAAAAAATAGGGTAAAACCTATCTTTAAAAATGGCAGAAAAAAATTACAGATTAGATCCGATCTTTCAATTATATGACCCAATTCGTTATTCGTTTAATATCACCAACCGTCGGCTCTAGGTCCCAACTAAATGATGGAGGTAGGGTCACTTTCGAGATTAATTCATAATCGAATTGGTTGCTTCTATCTGATGCCTGTTTCAGATGCGATTTCAAAATTAAGGACGGAACTCTTATCAGAATCAACCCCCACAAACCAACACAACGTTAGAAAACAATTTCTTCCCATCTTTATTTGCTGAAATGGTTTTGGAAGCTGGTTCAAATCCCATAGAAACCATCAAACATCCGTTAGAATTTGACATAATGTTGAAAACAGTTCTATAACCAAAAAACTACGATTCTGTTTCCGGATGGATACCCGTTGTTGGTGATGGAAGTGTTTTAAAAGAACCGGTAAGAAATGTTCCAAATGATGCAAATGAAGATAGAATGAGAGCTATTGCTCGAAACACAATAGAAAGAGTAGCAAGGGCAGTAAATTATGGATTCGACAAACGAGTAAATCAGTATAATTCCATTGATAATAATTACGTAAATTGGAAATTATATCCTTTATACGGTCTTTTGGAACACAGAAAAGTTTCCATAGGGTTACCATATAAAATTCATCTACAAAGAGAAATCAATGATGATAAGATATTCTTTGGAGAGAATGCTTCAGATGCAAATTTAGAAATAACGAATCTCCAACTTTACATACCCGTAATAACACCATCAATTGAAGTAGAAACGAGAATATTCAACATGTTGACTAAAGATATTGAAATAGCTTTTCTTCGTCGTAACACGGTAGGTAGCATGACTTTAACTAGAGAATCAACTACATGGCCAATATTTAACACTATTAAACCAGCAAGATATTAAATGGTTGGTTTCAAGATCTTACCAGATTCTCAAACGAATAACAATAATGTCTTCAGAGTGGCATTGAACCAAAATCAAAATCATATAATCCATAAAGTTCAAGTAAGATTGAATAACAATAATTATCCTAACCAACCTTTAACAATTAATCCAACCACGAGGGCTTATAATGAAATCCACCTCAGTTTGAATATGTAGATTTTGCAATTAATCACCTTATATTCTGTTTTGATCTATCAGCTCATCAAGAAGATCTTTTCAAAACAGGGGTGAATATAAATATTTATATTGAAAAAACACAAGGAGATGTGACCGGTTATTGTTTATTATTGGAAGAAGCAAAACATCTAATCAAAATATCCGACAGACGGATGATTCGTATAGAATAATCATAAGAATTACCCTCTTAAAAATAAAACCAGAAACTTTAGTAAAAAGAATAATAGAAGCTATCGAAACGGAATAACCAACTACAATAACTTACAATGGTAAAAAGATTAAAATATCTAAAAAAAAAAACTTATTTCTATATATAAACATTGTAAAGTCCGAGATGATATAGATTTGGAAAAAATTGACAAGAGTGTAAAGGATGGTGGATATTTACCTTTGATATTTGCTGGACTGGCCGCAGTTGGTGCAACTGCTCGTGAAGCGGCTGAAATATCACAAGCCATCGACGCCAAGAAAGCAGCTGATGCTGAAAAAGTGAAAATCGTAGACAAATATGGAAATGGAAAAGATAGCACAAGTTTCAGGAGTAGCAGATACATTAGGGACAGTTAAAGAATTTGGAAATCGATTTAGTGAAGAAACCAAGAAACTGTTAAAAAGGGATTAAGTAATCTAATAGATAAAATCGACACCGGAGAAATGAAGGTCAAACATAAGGGGAATGCCATAGTTTTAAAAAAAATACATTCTGGAGAGGGAATCTTTCTTTTAAAGTATAAAGGAGATGGAGTAATAAAAAGATAGTGGACCACAGCCATATACGCCCGTCACGGCATGCGGATGGTAAAAACGAAACATCCTTTTAAGTTTCATCAAAATCGGTTGAAAACTAAAAGAGTAATAGCATATTCAAGATTTTGGGGCAAGGGCAATAACTCTGCTTCTAACAGTCGAAAATAGCTCAAATTCGAACTTGATCTTCGTTTTATGAATATGTATACACATGCCGAATTTCATTGGATTCCATCAAAAAATCGAGTTTTTAGAGCGTTTACAAGCATATGTTGACGGACGGACCGACGGGCGGACAGGGGTGCCGACAATATACGTCGAGATATATATAGAGACGCGTGGGCGTATAAAAATGGGCAAAAAATTTACTCATTCAGAAATATTTCCTAGTAACCCAATGCTTATGTGTATATGCGGAAGCTCAGGTTCTAGGAACCATATTATCAATTCCTCAAAGATTTAGAATATATACCAAAGAAAGACGTTCAAGACATATTTAAATATTATGAAGACAATGATGAGATGGCGGAAATAAAAGATATCTTAGATACATATATAAAAGAATCCATCTTTCAATCCAACGGATATAAAAGTTGTTCTTACGAAAAATGTTAATGATTTAGATTTGTCTAAAGTTGAAAGTGAGCGAAAGAACTTAATAGTGTTTGACGACTGTGTAGCACAAAGAAATCAAGCTGTTCAACAAGTATGGAAAACGTGAAGAGACGATAACGCAGTAACACAGGTGAACACAGGTTTCACCTCTGAAACTAAACATGTTTTCAAGTATAAGTGATGCTGGGTTATTTGCTTGGGACTGTGAAACATATTCAGAAAGTGAAACGCGTAAAGCAATTCCTTATGCGTGTACGTTAATTTATTTAGAAAAAGTAAGAAAAATGTTAGACAGAATAAATAATCTTTTTCCAGATTTAAATCCTACAGATAATGTTCCAGAAGAATTTTATGATAAACTAATGAATATAGTAGAAATATTTGTAGGTACAGATTGTATAGATTGTCAATATGATAGAAAGAGATTAATATTGATTTCTCATAACGGTAGAAATTTTGATAACTGGATCGTGCTTAAAAATATAAAAAAAAACTAACAAAATGCCCTTTAAAAACACCCAGAGGAATTCTATCTTTACCTTTATCTAATCCATACACAGATGACAATTTACAGAAAAAATGTTTACAAATCATTCATGTATTCGATAGTTTATTACTGGCAGAGCAAATCACTTGCTATAGCCTAAAAAAATAAATACATGAATACATAAACATAAATATTAAAGAATAATGAGGATCAAACAAAATGAGAGAAAATAGACGAAATGACAGACAAATAAACATATAGACATATGTACATAATTAATACCCATAAGGTCACCGTCGTGGAATTAGAGAGTTATTAAGGATTTCCTTATTTCAAATGCTTTTATAAGGTATTTAGATAATTTAATTTGATGCTTGGGTTTAGTGTTACTGACAAGACATATAAATTTATGGATTGATGGGAAATACCAAAATCTTCGATGGAAATATTTGCGACGTAAAGACACGTAAGCTGGACAACAAAGTAGGAAGTGATATTCGTCTTCAATAGAATTCATTCTGCAGCATAAGCATAGTCTCTTCTCACGGACAGTGTTAATATATCGGCCAGTTTCAATCGCGAGTTTCATGGTACCACTACGAAAACGAGATATTATGAATTGGAATTTGTGCTATAAAGTATTACAAAGGTATGAATCCATTACAAAAATATGTTTATATAACTTATAGAAACGAAGTCTACTAGAAAACCACTCCTGGATGAATATATCTTTAATACAGTTGATAATGGTTGTTATAGATCGTGAATTAAGCGAATTTAGGTTATACCATAAATATGAGAGACCCAATTTGTCTAACATGTTTTTGACATTCCAAGCCCAATTACGCTTGTTTTTATTGGCATCTTCCAATAAGACTGAGTAGATTTCCTGCACTAAGACATTTTGTGAATTAAGTATTTTCATCCAGTAGTTAGTTATGCGTATTTTTCTTAGGATTGTGAGTGGGTAAAATTCCAATTCGCCTAACAAGAACATGATAGGAGTGTTCTTACCAACGTGGAGAGTGTAACGCATATAATCATTCTGAACGCCCTCTATATTTTTGCCTGGATGGAACCCCAGATTTCACGAGCGTAGTTCGCCACTGAACATACCAATGATTGGTAAAGCTTACATTTGATGGGTATTGAGAGGTTAAAACGATTAGTGATAGCAATTAGAGACCCCAAGCCTTTTCTTCCTTGGGCTGCTATTCTTTTTTCTGAGTGTGAATACTTTCCATTATCGGACAAAAGAATTCCTAGATATAAATATTCCTTGACAATTTCTAATTGGTTACCAGCTATAGTAAAACTTGTATTGCTAGTTAGACGGCCTCTATGGAATATTACGACTTTCGTTTTGTCAACATTTATTTCTAATTTCCATTTTTGACAAAAGTCGTAGAATTTGTCTAATAAGTTTTGAAGCGAAACAGCAGAATTTGCAAAGAGAGCGGTATCATCAGCAAATAATAACGAAAGTAGTACATAGTCTCCAAGGTGACAGAAATCAGGGCGATCATCGAAAAGTCAATCACGCAAATCATTAATAAACAATAAAAATAGTAATAGTGATAAAGGTTCTCCCTGTTTAACTCCGGTATAGCTTTTAAAGCTGTCTGATAATGACCCATTAAACATTATTAACTTCAGTATACATGGAAGATATCATTCGTAACATTTTACTACTAATGCCACGGGATTTTAATTTGATTAATAACAGATTTCTGTCAACTCTGACAAATGCTTTTCGGAGATCTATGAAACCACAGTATAATTTTTTGTTGCTATCAAGTGAGTGATCAATAATACCCGTAAGTACAAAACGCGCATCTACAGTGCTTCTATTTTCCCTGAACCCAAATTGAGATACCTCTATAGTTGTCTGGTATATGCAGGTTCCCCTTTTTCGGAACAGGTACAAGGAGGCAGTCGTGCCAACTGGATGGGTAGATACCATTGTCATAAATTTGATGGAAGATGGTTGTTAAATAAGGCAAGAGGAGATCGATAGTTTCAATGAAAAATTCACTATTAATTTGTTCTAATCCTCCACTTTTGTTTCGTTTAAGTTTTTTGACGGCTCTAACTATCTCATCACACGAAATAGCAGTGTCAAGGCTGTCTACATGTATAGTAGGTTCGAAATCAGGCAATAGAATTGAATTCGTAGTAGTAGTGCCATAGACTGATTTGAAATGATTTGATATATCGTTACATGTTAGTTTTGTGTTCGCAGTTTTATTGGATTTTATTGATTTCCAAAATTGCTTCGGGTTGCTGATAGATAGTTCACATAACTGAAGACCCAATGCTTTATTGATTTTGTATTTGGCTTTTCGTTTCACTTTGGAAAATTCAGATCAATATAAGGAAAAATGTGTCTATTTCTATCACTTTTAAACTTTTGATACCTATTACGCGAGGAACAGAAATTTTTCCTTGTGCAATTTTCCAACTTTCGTCGAACCAACGATTGTCTATGATTTGCCTATTAGATCCTTTCAGCCTCGACCTTTTACAAAATAAACTTAAGGAAATTTCATAAAAGATACCACTAAAATCTGTAACTAGACGATCGATATCACCAGAATTATGGCTAGAAGACACTTGTTGAGATAAAATACCTAGTTTACTTGTCACAAGTGCCCTAAGATCATCAATTTTGGAATCGTCCCACAGTGAAAGTTATAGGGTTGGAGTGTGCAATTATCTCATATGTTTGATCAACAGTAGATTTGTGTAGAGGCGAGGTACTCAATTCAAAATTTAGGACTGCATGGTCGGAAAATTCATTGAGTTCCAAAACTTTGAAATTACATAAGTTTGCAAATGATAATCTAGGAATAAGAAGATAGTCTATTAAACTAGTACCACAAGAGGAACAATAAGTAAATGTACCAGTGTCAGTGCCGAAACGCCCATTAGCTATCAGACAGTTGATAAGCTTTTTACCAAAATTATTGATAGTTGTATCTTCAGATACCCTGGGTTCGGGGTTGCTATCATAACAGTCGGAGATCGAATTATTGAAAATATCATTCAGTTTATCGTGGACAATAAAGTCAGGTTCATTGCTGGTGCGACTATTTAGGTCACCACATATCAAAGTTATCCCAATTAGAGGATATCTATGAAACACTTGTTCAATTTCTATAAAAATGTCATTTTCAAAAATATTATAGAATGAACTATATTCAGGGGGTATATACACAAAAATGATATAAACAAGAATGGTTGAATAACAAACGGTTGATTTTAAGTACACATAGGCACCATTTGCAGGAGTAGACAATATCAAGAAAGGCATCAAGGTGGAGTTTGTTAAACACGGCGAGGCCACCGCATCTAATATTATGTTTGCCAAATGAATTGAGATTATCTCTTGAAATAAATGTACCATCCGAGAAATTGGGTAAATTAGCATCAATCAAATCATCATTCTTCACACAGAAGAACTATGTCATATGGTGATACGAGATCTACGAATGAGTTATCTTTGATCACTGATTTTAGACCATTCACGTTCCAGCATAATACCGATATATATATTAGTTGAGTTATCTTCATTTGTAGGTGGCGACAGTGTATGTGTCGATATGTTCTTTCGGCTACTATAATCGGGTTGAGTTGAAATCTCAGTGGTATTTATATGATTAGCAGAGCTCATAGGTTGACTTGGACGGGCTCTTTAATAGAGATTAAGAACTGGGTTAAATCACTTTCGGATACAATAGTGGAGATAGTATTGTTAAAACATTTCACTTTAATCCTTCCGTCAAACGTCCAGCAACTATCAATGAGTTTTTCTTTGTATAATTCACGTACCTTACGATACAAACCCGAGCGCTACTTAGTTAAAGCCTCATTAATAAATACATTGAAGCACCTATTCTGATTAAATGACTTCAACTCCCTTTTCTTACCAAACACTAGTGCCCCACACCTATAACTCAGAAATCGTACGATAATATCACGACAGAATCCATTACGATAACGACCGACACGATGAGAACGGCCTATATCGTCTAATGAAAGCCTGAAGCTAGTCGAAGCTAGAAGTTCACTATTTCTAGAATGATTTGGTCAATGTCTTCTCTTTCTCTTTCTCCGTAGCCTGGTTCCGGGATACCACTAAATTTAAGACAGGTGCGACGCGAATATTGTTCTAAGACAGGTGCGACGCGAATATTGTTCCAAGTCATCAACGCGGTCCTCCAAGGCCGTGATACGACTGTTCAAAATTTCGGGTTGTAGGATTTGGCATTTTGATTTTTTAGTAGAGTTGATAAAAATATCTTCTGGGAGTGATCATCTTTCATTAATTTGTCAAGAAAATCAGATGTGTCAGTTGCACTGGCATTAGAATCACTTGTATCCTCGCGAGCTCTTTTATTTGCTGACTTGTCACTGGACTTTGTCTTCCCTTTACCCATGATAAATTGTTGTAGGTAACACCAGAAGTTAAATAATCAGTACTTACATGGGGTAAGCAAAGATGAAATTAGGCATGGGATTAGCGGATGAAATTCACAAAGAATTTAGAAAAACTAAAAACTTTTTGAAAGTAAAAGTGTTTGAAAAAGGTGAAATATGGTCAGCCGATTTAATTCATATGCCAGTCTGCCAGTCAAAAACCGACTTTTAAAAATGAATGAATTTGATAGAAGATTAAGAGATGTAGACAAGCATTTTCGCTTTCTTAAATTTAAATTTATATTCAAAATATTATTGAATGTGTTTTATCAGAATGTAATACAATTTTTTTCAAAAAAAACGACTTTTAAAAATGAATGAATTTCTCGATAAATATGGAACCGATACAACCACAAACTTTCAACTTATGAGATGGGCGAATGAGTTAAATATATCACCGTTTTATTATTGTATGAGAGATGAAATAAATGATCTGAAATATATGAAAGGTAAATTTTACGCGATAACAAATATACATACTTCCGATCAAAGACTCTGACTTTTATTTCTTCGATTCTTATGGATTAGAACCCAATGAAGAGATAATCCAATTGACTAATAAACCAATCAAATGTTCAACATTTCAAATTCAATTACCGGGACAAAAGATTTGTGGTCAGCTTTCACTTTGGGTTTTATATCAGTTGAGTTTAGGAAAACAGTTCGAAGAAATTGTAATAAATTTTACACAATAAAAATGGCGAATAAGTTTGGATTAGGTTCTTTATCTTTAGAAACCAGAAAACCTAACACAAACAACGTGGATAAATAAAGCGATACCTTACTTTGTAGATCAAATCGGAGACACTCTTCAAGGTGATTTAGATATGAACAATTTTACCATAACTAATTTAAAGTCTCCGGAAAACGATAATGACGCCGTTCACAAGAAATATTTACGGGAACAAATAAATTCAATTGAAGTAAATAAAAACCATTTAGAAGATAAAATAAGTAATGTGAAAAGATTCTTCAAACGTCAACTAAATAATAAAAATGTTGTTAATGATACTAAACTACAACAAGAGGTAAAAAGTTTTATTCAAAAAGAATTGGTCAACGTTGCGAATAAAACTGAGTTACAAAATTTAATTTCATTAATATCTAAATTAGAGGATAAGATTGCAAAACAAAAATTAGACATTCAACAATTGATAGATAACATTCCAGATGAAAATGAAGATACGTTTCAACAGAATTAAATGCTCTGGAAACTAAACTTAACAGTGAATTACAAAAAGAACTAACAAATATTAAAAAACAAATACAAAACATAGATGATAGTGAAATCAAAACCTATATTCGACAACAAATACAAAACATAGGTTTTGATTTCGCTATCATCTATGTTTTGTATTTGTTGTTGAATATATTTTTTAATAAGAGATGATGCATATGTTAATATATCAATCTCTGTTAGAAAACCAAACTTTCAGTTCATCTGAATAAGATTAATGATTTGAAAGAACAAATATCGTTAGTAACTGTAAAAGTTGTTATTAATAAACACCTACCAGCTTTATCAGAAATTCATTTAATTTAATTACATAAAAAATGGAACTCGAAAGTAGACAAAAATACATTATAGAAAAACAAAACGAAATAAAAGAAAAACTAAAACAATAGAGTAGAAATTATTCTGTTTTCAAAACATTAAGTTGTAACAGTAGGGATAACGGTGGCAACAGGCGTAACCGGTGGATTAATGCTTCCAATAATTGTCCCAACTGTATTAGCCGCGTTCACTGCCGTTCAAACTTCTACGGAGCCCCTTAAGCGCAATTTTCAACACTTTTCATTATTATTTCGTTTAAACGAAACGCCAAGATGCAAGCAGATTTGTCGTATTTGACAAGGAGTTCTCGGTATCATGTATCGTTATTCCTAACACAGGAATAATCCCCGACTTATTGTCCAAATAAACTGATGATAGTGTAAATTTATGGTATTGAGTTCCGTTACGTATATTCTGTAATGACCAGAATAATAATTAATATGACACGTAATAAGTTCAATAACGGCCCTAAGTCTTTTATCTAAAATGTGTATCGAAACATTGTAACAATTTGAAAATTTCTTCGTCGGTAAATTCAAAGAGTAATATCAGTTAGGTATATGAATTCCTTTGATGTCGCGCTGTTGTCAAATAAT
>NW_008708670.1:77853-79553 GCF_000327385.1 Lottia gigantea | reverse complement strand
TATATGGTTACAAAGGCTGTTGATGATGACAATACATTACCAGATTTAACTCCTCGGATTAAGCAAGCCAAATTGGATATTGAAGCTGCAACTCAACCGAATGAAGACAAAAACGGCAGCGATCTCGAATCCGAGGACTTTTTTGACAAGTATGTCTACAGTGACATAGAAACGCCATCTTTTGACATTTTGCAGCAAGCCATGACAGATTCTAACATACCACAAGAACCAAGCAATTTACGTAAAAGTCCAGTGCATTATATAGACCATATAGACACTCAACTAGAACCCGAAAACAGTCAAAATACCATTACATGTATGCAGGATACAAGTCTTTGTGACTCACCCATCACATCTACTGTTCGAAATGAATCCAGAAGCAATAGCCAAATTCGCAGTCAACAAGCAGATTTTGCCGACCCATTCTCAATGAATTTATGTTTACATCGAACAATACTACAGAATGAATTGATAGGATATTTCAAAAAACCAGATATTCTCCATTCAAATTTGAATATTTCATTTGTTGATGAAAAAGGGCAAGATCAAGATGGGTTGTCTAGAGACGCTTATGCCGGGTTTTGGGATTCGTTTTACCAAAGGAATACTGATGAAGAAACGTATAGAGTACCCATTTTAGTCAACGAGTACTCACAAGAGGAATGGGGCTCAATTGGGAGGATATTGTTAAAAGGTTTTATAGACCATCGATATTTCCCTATAAACCTGGCTCCAGCCTTTGCCATTGCATTAATTCACGGAGAAGATAGTATAACACCTTCGATTCTCAAAGATTCGTTTCTACTATTCCTATCAAATTCAGAAAAGGATGTCCTGATACAGGCTATAGATGGTAAGGATTTTGATGAGGATGAACTATTAGGCATATTAGACCGTTTCCACTCACACGTTCTTCCACACAAGGATGAATTAAACGCTTTCATATTGCAAGTGGCACACACGAGTCATAATACAAGAACCAAAATACGCACTAGATTCAATGAAAGCCGTCTGTGGAACTGCACTTCGAGACTTTCTTCCAGACAGTAATTCCATCTTAAACATTTACGAAAGCTTGAAAACAACGGTTATGAAAGTTATTAAACTCTTCAATGCTATTCCCTTGAATAAGGAAGAAACTATGGCCTTTGATTTTCTGAAAAGATTTATAAGGGGAAGAAATTCGGAGCAATTAAGGCGACTTTTGAGATTATTAACGGGATCTGATGTCATTTGCGTCGATAAAATAGAAGTGAGTTTTGTGGTTCGACATGGTAGTCGACGTATTCCAACTATCCATACATGTGGGCCTTCACTTGAGCTTCCGTCGACGTATTCGAGTTTCCCCGATTTTCGGAGCGATTGGGAGAACATTTTAGAAAACAGAGAGAGCATTAAAATGAACATAGCTTAAATCTTCTCACATTTAATTACATCGCAATTTTGCCTCTTTGAAATTGTGTATTGCAATAGTTTGTATGTTGCCACCGTATTTAGTTTTGTTTTATAAAATCAAGGGAAAATTATGTTTTTATTTTTGAATTACACAAAGAGGCAGAGCCAATTTACTTTTAACTGTACTATAATAACCAGGAGCATTGTTTTAAGTTTTGTTTTTTGTTGTGATTTTATTTAAAGCNATATTACCAGAAAGACAGCAAAAGACAAAATTGCGCGTTATGTAAAATTTCAAATGCATA
>NW_008708670.1:64841-66601 GCF_000327385.1 Lottia gigantea | reverse complement strand
ATCTTACCCCTATTGATGCTACTCCTAGATTTTATAATCTCAGAAATTTAAATGAAATCCCGATTCCCTTTGCCCGTACTACTGCTTACCAACGATCGTTTTTTCCCTCTACCACTCATGATTGGAATCTATTAGACGCACAGTTAAAAGACTCCCCCTCCATTAAAGCTTTCAAAATCAATCTTAAAAGAAGTTTCTTATCAAATTCAGCCCCTGTTTATTTTGATGCTGGAGACAGACGTGAAAATATTTTATTAACACGAATTCGTCACAATTGTAGCGGTTTAAATGCTGATCTTTTCAAAATAAATGTTATTACCAATTCTTCTTGTAAATGTGGCTATCATACGGAAAATTCATTTCATTATTTTTTTGACTGTCAGATTTATCGAGCCCAGCGATTAGTACTTTTGTCTAACTTGTCTGACTATGTTGTAAATTTAGAGTTAATTCTGTGTGGTAATCGTAACTTTTCTGTAGATACTAATATTATAATTTTTAAACATGTCCATGACTTTATTAAACACTCTAAACGCTTTTAATTGCAAGTTTTACATCTATAATGAATCTATTACCATTATTTTCTGGTTGTCGGTTTATGTTGTTCTTTATATTTTGTTTTCTTCTCTAATTTTTCTTTTCTTTTCTAAAGATTCCAAGTTATTTTGCTTTTATTAACTTTGTTTGTAAAATATGTTCGTATCTTGTCAATATTATTGTGTATAACTTTGTGTGGAGCGGATTTTTCCTAAGTTCTTGAAACTTGCATCCAATCCCTTTGATTTTCCAATAAAATATGTTTAAACTAAACTAAACTTTAAACTAATTACTGGGGATAAAAATACTGAGAGGCCACCGCTAGGCCAAACTGTAGTTAACTTGAGCCGCAAAACTCTCACACTCCTTCAGCATTCAATCTTAGACCGTGGACTTAAGTTTATTCCCACACCAAAGATAGCTAACTTGAATTATCTCCGACCATCCATCGAACGATTTCAACGAAATCTTAGCTGCACATATTTTTTTCGAAACCACCCCCCACGTGGTGCTAGAACAATGTTTATTCCTAAATCCACGTGGACACCCCCTCAGGCCGCCATCCATCCTGAAATATTGAAAGCATTTGCGAGTATGAATAGCCAAACAGTGAACCTTTCCATAACACACGAAAAGCCTAATCTTACACGAGTGGAACGTGAAGCGTTTAACTTACTTAAGAAAGACGACAGCATTGTTATTAAAAAGAGTGACAAAGGTTCATGTTGTGTCATTCTGAATAGGGAGAATTACGTTTCAGAAGCAGAGAATCATCTGAATAATCCTAAACATTATGCCATTTTACCGAAACCAATTTTCAAAGAAACTGCTAACATGATTAATAACATTCTTGCCGATTTAGTCAAAACTAGTTATCTCAAACAGAAACAATATGACTATCTGTCTGCCAAACCTGATTGTCGCGAGAGACATTTGTACACTTTGCCTAAAATCCATAAGAATCCAACCAAGGAGTGGTTTATCTCGAATAAAATCCCTAAAGGCCACCCGATTATATCTGACTGTGGTAGTGAGTCATATGCAGTGTCAGAATACATTGATCATTTCTTACTACCTCTAGCATGCCAACATCGCCCCTACCTTAAATTTAAGACACAACCGATTTTGTCAATAAAATAAAAAATCTTCGAGTTCCCTCTAATGCTATTTTAATTTCTATCGACGTTTCTTCTATGTATACCAATATCGATAACACTACTGGT
>NW_008708670.1:61660-63069 GCF_000327385.1 Lottia gigantea | reverse complement strand
CATTCGAGACTTAAAAAAATAAAATGTACTAAACTAATGGCCTTTGATGCTAACGGTTTGTACGCTTCCGCAATGTCGGATTTAGATAGCGAATATCCGAGAGCGGAAAGTGGTAGACCATTTCGACAAGAAGAAAATAAAGAATTTGTCAAGCTCTTTAATGAACAGAAATTCAGACCTAGAACTGCTATTTTAACAGTGTGGTTTGACTATCCCAAAAACATGTTCTTCCAACCGATACCAGCTAAAGATAAAATCACTTTCACGAATAAAGAAGGTAAAAAGGAAACTGGTAACAAAATCAGATTCAGAAATGGTTTCTGTCACGACGTTTTAACATCGGTCGATATTCAAGAAATAGTGAAAGCCGGTGGACGAATTATTAAAATATGAGATGGTATAGTTTACGAAGAAAATTTTAAAACTCCACCCTATAGAGATTATATTTTAATTTTGAGAGATCTAAGAAATAAATATAAACGAGAAGGTAATATCGTAGGTAGTAATTGTATGAAATTATTAGGCAATTCGTTGTATGGTAAATCTATTCAGAAGGATATAACTACATCGAGACATCTATGGAGTGAAGCGACTTTAAAAGCCAACTTCGATTCACACGTCAAAAGCTATGAAAAAGTATATGATAGTCAAAATATAGTTGATGAATGAAGAAGAAAAAGAAATTTATTCCTCCTAAATCTACACGACTAACACATAGTCATTTGGGATCATTCGTTTTATCTTACAGTAAAAAAATAATGAATAATTTTATTCGCGTGATAGATGGATTTTATAAGCCTGAAATATATACGGATACCGATAGTTTATACATTTCGTCTAGCAATTGGGATAAATTAAATGAAGCTGGGTTGGTGTCCGAAAATGATTATTGTAAAGGACAGAATGATTACGGTGATGGTGGAATTATATTTGGTTTATATTTAGCGCCAAAAGTTAAATACAATATCATTCAAAAAATAAGAACTTAAATGATAATATTGTTCATAGTAAACTAAAAACAATCAGTACATAACAGATACTATACTTCTCGCCCAACGGGCGAGTTATTTTTTCTAATTTCAGATCAGAATAAGAACAGAAGAAAACCCAATATCAAGACCCTTAATCCTAATTTCTAAATAAAGTGTCTGCTCCACCCTAGGCCTGTACATTTGGGAGAATCAAACCCTCCCCTCCCCGAAATCTAAAGATAAGATATCCGTAGAAGATTATATTCGATTAGCTAGTGGACTCGATGTAACGAATGATTTTAAGAAACCTTGGGTAAAAAGTTTCACCAATGGAGTAGTTATTCCAAAGGATGATGATAAACAAAAGAAAGTTTTTAGAAGTTATCTAAATTTCGTTAAGAGAAAAGCACCAAACAGTGAAGGAATCATGTATCCTTT
>NW_008708670.1:46350-60855 GCF_000327385.1 Lottia gigantea | reverse complement strand
ATATTTTTATTTGATTATTTTTTTCGTTGATATTTCTAATGGAATTGTAAACAGAGAAATACTTTAATCCCAATTCATATTCTTGATTGCGATCGAGTTCGCACTCATAATCTAGAGATAATTTAATGTCTGATTTATTTGAGGTGATGACGAATAGTTGTTCTTTATTTGACATTTTTAATCACGCTTTTATAATCATTTTTATCTATGATACCTTTTTCTAGGAGTCTTTTTAATATACAATTCACTTCATTATATTGTCTGTGCGATCGATGTCCTTCCTTCATTGCCGCTAATATAATTTGTAATCTATTAAGTTGTTGTCGGATAAAAACGTTATACCTTCTCCAGATACCATATCTTCGAATTCATCTATTTCTTGTATGATTGGTGGATAATCTTCTGCATAATCATCTGATTCCTCTTCATCAGGAATAACTTTATTTAAATATGTTTCAACTGCCATCAATCTTTTTGTTTTGGGCTTATTCTTTATCATATACAGAAATTTTAAGTATTCTACTAAATCCTTGCGTTTGACAATCTCAATATCCCCGCCATTCATTAAATCTATTAATCCTTATGTTGTTGTAAATTTAAAGTCTTTTTTATCGATTTCGAATAAAGGGTAAACATTACTAAATAGTATTCAAAATCCATCTTCTGTTCTTATTCTGATCTGAAATTAGAAAAAATAACTCGCCCGTTGGGCGAGAAGTATAGTATCTGTTATGTACTGATTGTTTTTAGTTTACTATGAACAATATTATTATTTAAGTTCTTATTTTTTGAATATGCAACTATCATTTTCTGCTTATAGACATGGGGGAATTTCTCTTGAAGGCTCTTGCCCATTGCTGTCCCTGAAGTTTGTAAATATGTTTTACCATTAAATGTGAAATCGTTTCGACTAAGACAAATTTCTAAAAGCTGTAGAATTGCATCGTCGGGTCTGTTTGGATCTGGGTTTCTATTAAAAGCTTTACGAACTGCCGTTAGACCAGTAGTGTTATCGATATTGGTATACATAGAAGAAACGTCGATAGAAATTAAAATAGCATTAGAGGGAACTCAAAGATTTTTTATTTTATTGACAAAATCGGTAGGCGCGATGTTGACATGCTAGAGGTAGTAAGAAATGATCAATGTATTCTGACACTGCACATGACTCACTATCACAGTCAGATATAATCGGGCGGCCTTTAGGGATTTTATTCGAGATAAACCACTCCTTGGTTGGATTCTTATGGATTTTAGGCAAAGTGTACAAATGTCTCTCGCGACAATCAGGTTTGCCAGACAGATAGTCATATTGTTTCTGTTTGAGATAACTAGTTTTGACTAAATCGGCAAGAATATTGTTAATCATGTTAGCAGTTTCTTTGAAAATTGGTTTCGGTAAAATGGCATAATGTTTAGGATTATTCAGTTGATTCTCTGCTTCTGAAACGTAATCCTCCCTATTCAGAATGACACAACATGAACCTTTGTCACTCTTTTTAATAACAATGCTATCGTCTTTCTTAAGTAAGTTTAACGCTTCACGATCTACTCGTGTGAGATTAGGCTTTTCGTGTGTTATGGAAAGGTTCACTGTTTGGCTATTCATACTCGCAAATGCTTTCAATATTTCAGGATGGATGGCGGTCCGAGGGGGTGTCCACGTGGATTTAGGAATAAACATTGTTCTAGCACCACGTGGGGGGGTGGTTTCGAAAAAAATATGTGCAGCTAAGATTTCGTTGAAATCGTTCAATGAATGGTCGAAGATAATTCAAGTTAGCTATCTTTGGTGTGGGAATAAATTTAAGTCCACGGTCTAAGATTGAATGCTGAAGGGGTGTGAGAATTTTGCGGCTTAAGTTAACTACAGTTTGGCCTAGCGGTGGCCTCTCAGTATTTTTATCCCCAGTAATTAGTTTAAAGACTTACTCGATGCTTGAAGCTGGTGTATCCAAAATAAATGAATGCTGTTTCTGGAGACCAATGAAGATTATCAACTGGTTCGAATTCTTCTTCTTAGGGTGGTAAGATTGTTGCGCTGTTGATACTGGACTCCATCATCATGTTGTTGAGAGTGCTAAGGTTCTGTTGTGCTTTCTTCGAGATTTTATTTGAATTGGGTATACATGTGAAGAGGATCTTGGAGTTTGGGAAGATTTGTTGGCTGTAACGATTAATTTCTGGGCTTGGTTAAAGGAGGTCTTTGGTAGCTGATCACGGTTGTTGAGGCCTACATGAAGAATAATGGTAGTAGGTTTGGGATCATGGTCGTATGATTCCAGGGTATGTGATGGATTTGGGCACCGGGATAAGAATGTATTTCAGTGTCTGAACTGATTTTGGTAATTCGATTCAGGTTAGATGATCCAATTATTAAGGTAGATTTCTTTAAAGCAGGTAGCTTCCATAATGATTTGTCCTTGGTTTGGTGATAATACGGTTTGGTAGCGGATATAATGGTCGTCGACGGTGTGATTGGTACTGGTTTGGTAGTTGTTACAATTGTAGCATTGGGAACGGACTGGGATCTGGTTCGAGGGGAGAGGGGGAGGTCTGGATACACGTCTCGACTTGGATGGAGACTGAGGGGTGGTTTGCTGGTCCAAAAACGCACAGAAGGAAGAAAGGTTGGCGGATCCTGGATCACGTGGTGAAGATTCAGATGGTGTGGAAGGGGAAGACGAGTCTGAAAGTGAAAAGAGAAGGGGAGTGCCCTCTCTACGAGAGCGTTTACCTATGTCTGCTGGACTAGGAGTAGGTGAACTTCGGGCTCGTTTAGGGGTTTGGTTCGGCAGCGTGGTGGCTCTAGATGGTGCAGGTGTAGTGTCTATTTCAGTTGGTAGAGATATGGTTACTCTGGTTTTTGTTTAGTTGATTCGTTGGTAGAATTTGGTGATTACAGCTTGAGTGAAACGTTTCGCATAGGAGCGACGGGCCCAGGACAGGGCATGAGAAACGATGTGGTCGACGGTATGTGATGATAAAGACTTGGTACGAATGGTGGTCAGCTTCTCTTGAAGTGTGGTTTGGTAATGGTCGATCAGGACCTGCGTAACCTTAGAGAGCCATGTCCGATTGAGGGATCTAATATTCGCGTCAACAGCTGATGTTTTCATTGCTGGATGGATAAAACTATCCAACTCGGAGACTTTGCGTTTGAAGGTAAACGCTGGTTGGCCTTACTGTTGAAGGGTAAGGATTTCCAAATGATGGAGGCGCTGCAAAACTTGGAGGACACCTTCACAAAGGGTTCTTCCTCCTTATGAGTGGGGACTGGTTGGCGTCGGTGGGCTTGTAGTGGTTTCTGTTGTTGGTCAGGTCGATGGTTACCTCTTGATTGGTAGGCTGTGTTGTAGGTAGGTCGGCGATGGGGTGGGATATAGCTGGATGGGTTGGTTGGTGGTCGGCGATTGGTAGGTGGTAGAGGTCGATGGAAGACAGGGCCGTTGTAGGGTACGTGATATTGGTTTGGTTGACAATTAGTGTTTCTATGTCTGGCTTCTTGCCAGTGGTTGTTGTAGTTGGGGAGCATAATGAAAATAACTTGAGGTTAGAAAGGGAATGTACAGCGGATGTAACAGGAGGAAACTGTATATGCTAGCGTGAAAATGTGGGGATCAAATTATGCAAATAAGTCAAACTGGGTTTGGGGATATATAAAGTAAGATGAAAGTTATGATGAAAAATGCAAAAATATATATTTAGGTGATAAATAACGCTAATAATGATGTGAAAAATTATAACAAGTAAAACAAAAACTTACGCAATTGACACATATTGAAAAATAATGATTTATATCATATAATGACCTAATTATGATTTCATCATCTTTAATGGGATATTCTATTTGAGAAGGAACCGGTGATAGTTGAATTTGTTCAGGTTCTAATTTTTTTTAATATCCTCTTGAGATTTTAATATGGGTTGAAAAAGAGTTTGTAGATTTTCCGTTAATACGAGTTGTTGTAATCTGTTATTTTCAACTTGGGTCCATATTTTATTCTTAGCTTTGATATATTCTCTATTTCTTTTTAAAATATTATTCCAATTATCCATTTTTAAAAACTAAAATTAACATATGCCGATCATAACTCTTTCACCCGCAGGTTTTCTAGTATTAACGAATACATATCCATGTTCATCTGGGTTTTTCCATTGAGCTTTACAAACCTTTTTAAATGAATCTCTGTCCATTCCGTGATTTATCGACTGAATGATTTATTGTTTAATTCAAATAATAAAAAACAATTTGCATTTTTTCTAATAAACATAGAATCCATCCCGTAAAAAGATTGGGATTGGTATATGCAGTGACAGTTATGATGTCTTCCTTTCGTGAAGAATTCTTGTTGAACAGCTTGATTTCTTTGCGCTACACAATCGTCAAACAATATTAAGTTCTTTCGTTTGCTATCAAGTCTAGGTCTAGGTCATTAACATTTTTCGTAAGAAAAACTATTATATCCGTTGGTTTCTTTCCTTCGATGTCTAAGATATCTTTTATTTCCACTACTTCTTCGTTTTCTTCGTAATATTGAAATAGGTCTTGAACATCTTTCTTTGGTAGATATTCTAAAGTTTTGAGAAATTGATAATACGATTGCTCTGGTGTTGTTGTGTAGATATACAAAGAATCGAAATCTAAAAGGTTTGGTGTTGTCAACATGTTAAAAGTGAGATGAGTTTTCCCAGAACCGGAACTACCGCATATACACATGAGCATTGGGTTATTAGGAAATATTTCTGAATGATTAAATTTTTTGCCCATTTTTATTATTATTTTAATTTGTTCCAAAAATAACTCCTTCTCCTTTATACTTTGAAAGATATATTCCTTCTCCAGTTTGTATATTTTTTAAAAATATTCCATTACGCTTATGTTTGACTTTGACTTCTCCTGTGTCAATACTATCTACTAATTTATTTAATCCTTGTTTAACAGTTTTCTTGGTTTCTTCCCCAAATCTTTTTCCAAATTCTTTTATTGTACCTATCATATCTCCCTCTCCTGAACCTTTGGCTTCCTTTTCCATTATTAAATTATGTCTACGTTCTTCAGCGGCTTTAGCACCAGCTGCTTTCTTTGCGTTGGCAGCTTTGACTGCGGCAGATATTCCACCAGTTGCTGCACCCGCCGCTGCAATAACACCAAATATTAATGGTAGAAGGAAAGGTAAAAATCCACCTTCTTTTGCGTTGGCGTCAATTCTTTTAAAGTCTATATCGTCTCTGACTTTACAATATTTATATTTATCAATAAGTTTTTTAGTTATGTTGATTTTTTTACCATTGAAAGTTATTACAGTTGGGGAAGCTGTATCAATAGCTTCTATTATTTTCATAACTAAAGTTTCTACTTTCATTTTTAAGGGTGTATTTTTTATCAATTCTTATCATTCTTCTATCTTCTTCAAGTACCTCTAGATATCAGAACTGTATACCATGTATCAAAAACAAAATCAGGAAGAAAACGAAAACGACCCATTACAAAATCATTTTTCAAAACAATTTCTAAATAAATCATTGGGATATATTAGATTGAAAATAATATGAGCAAGGAAGACAAAATTTTGTAAGTGAATTGTTCACTGAATTATAGTGCTAGAAGTATTTGGTTAGGTACCAACCAATACTCAACTCGCTAAGCTACTCGTATATCTTACTTTTCATTCTCTTTTAGGAAATTTCAGTTCAGTTCAGTTCAACAACTTCATTGCAATGATTTTCGACAACGAATTAATTATGGTGTTATCTTTACCGACGAAGGTCAAACGATAAATTTTGGTGTGGAACATTGGCTTCACACATTTGAAATTACATTACCTAATGCAACACCATCAAATAAGATTGTTCACTGTGAATTTAATAATCAAACATGTCAATTTTTTCAAAATATATACAAAGAAGTTCATCATATAGAATTAAGAACTTTCTCATTTTTAAACCAAACATTAGATTTTATAAAACACTTATTTCCTTTAAGCAAAATTAATTTAGACAGCAGATCAAAACGCTCATTATTACCTTTCATTGGCTCTTTTTCTAAATCGCTTTTTGGCACTGCTACAGATGATGATATCAATCTTCTGGCAAAGCACATAAATGCATTAACCAAGGAAGATCGAAAGCTTTCAAATGTTTTAGTGAAACATTCAGACCATTTTTCTTCTTTTGCCAATAAAATTAACGAAAGATTAAATAACGCTCTTAATAGCATCAAAGAAAACCACAAAACAATTGTTCTGGCTTCAAAGAACTTAGAATCTACGTTTGATAGTCTTGAAGATGCATTTATGACTTTGAATAAATTAATATCACAACAAATTCAAACTTCAGCCTTGATGGAACATCAGTTAACTGATTTTAAAATTGGCTTACAACAGTTAACTGAAAATACCCTTTCACCCTTAATTCTTTCACACAAAATATTATTAAGTACCATACATAGTATTCAAAAATTATTAGATGGACATTATCCTATTTTTAAAATATTATATACTAACCCATCATATTATTATTCTCATGCTAAATTTATTGCAATTGAAAATCAAATAAAATTTATTTATCTATTAAATTTCCTATTACAAGTGATTTTCAGCATCTAAAATTATATAAAATTGACACTGTCCCTGTACCTATTAATGTTACTTCACAACATACCACTCAATTATTGGATTTAAACGAATATTTAGCTGTAAGTAAATCAAATAAATTTTATCTTGAAATAAATTCAATTCAATTACAGAATTGTCAAGGTTCGAAGCATTACCAATGCTTCTATAAATTACCTTTCACATCTTCTGAAGTTTTTACTTTACAGCTTTATTTTTTGACATAAAAGAACAAATTAAATCATTATGTAATTTTCAATTTATTCCACATTCCAATCTCAAATATATAAAGCAACTTACAAAGAATTCTCTATTATTAAGTAACATATCTAAGATAAAATTTAATTGTAATAACAAAGAAAAAGAAATCGAAGGATGTAATATTTGCATTGTTAGTATTCCATGCCAATGTACTATTTTTAATGATGATATTGTTGTGCCTCAATCTCTAGGGTCATGTCAGGCATATGACAAGTACAACACAATCATAAAGCTACATCCAATTAATTTGGCATTAGTGCAACATTTCTTTTCTGAAAAAGACCTGAATATCACCAATATTCCAAAATTTCAATTTTATTCACACTTATTTTCTAAAATAATCGCTGTTGATAAAGTCCAGTCATTAAGTTTAAAAAGGATCATAGATCAAACATAACAGGATAAAGTCATTTTCAAAACGCTATCTGAATCATTCTATGATGACCAAATCACAACTTCTAACTCTTCTATTTTTGACATTAATTTTTTTATTGACTATTATATCCTTGATTTTTTCCGTTTTATCTTTAATTGCTTTCATCTTATCACTATGTAAATACCGAACTTTATCAGCAACGATGTTGCAAATGGAAATATTATAAATGAATTACCATCTTTAGTTTATAAACCTTTAACCACTTTGGCTCCTAAAATTCAAAATTCTCCTATCAAATTTTCAGATCATGTTCCTACTTTTACTTTCATTTTAGCTATTATCATTTTAATCATATTAGTTTCAAAATTATTTAAATCAAAATGAGCAGAGACTCAAATCCTTCTTGAAATCTCAAACGGATGTCAATGTGTATTGTTGCCAATTGTTAATTTAAAATATTGCCCAGTATATTGGACTTTAACTCACCCAACAATTATCTTTTTCATGTTTCCCTTCGTTATCTTTAAATTGGCCAAATTTCCAGGTAGTAAGTACAATCACCCATAAACCCTTAAAAATACCTCACTCCATCAAAGTTCCATATTTTCAACTATGGAAATTACACCAAATCCTTAAGGGTGACAATTGTTCAGTGTACTTACTGCTTGGCCACCATTCTTATAATTCCATATCAACTCCGGATACTTAGAAGGTTTTGACCAATGGTTCTTTTTATCCTAACATCAGTACAACTTGACTTGAACAGTGTTTGAAAGTACCATACCATACATTTAAATTAATATCTTTTTTTTTCTACATTTTTTTTTCGAATTAGTATAATTATGTATCCATAAGTTATTTTATATTGAACATATTTTTATATACTCTACATCTTTTATATTATATTAATGTACATTTTAGGTGATTGTATTTTTTTCTTCTTGTTATTCTTGTACTTTTACATACTTAGGTAATTCAAAATTGAGGACAATTTTTTTTATTCCACAGGCGAATATAATAGCCTATATAACAACATGTAATATTGTCTAAGAATATCAATTATATAGTAATGCTAATCAACTGTGTTTCATGTTTTTGATAATCTTAGATAATATGACAGCTAATATAAATAGTTAGCTCATTAAGTTACCCAATGTATATGAATTGGATGGCGACTGATAATAAACTGAGGCCTATGATGCAATGACCAATATAAATATGACCAGCAAACATCAGTCGTCACCAATTCATATTACATTGTACAACATTTCAGGTGAGAACTGTTAGATCTTTTAGTATTTTATATTCTTAATATTTAAATGTCTTCATATTTAATAGTTATATTTTACCAACTATCTTTATATATTATATTGTATTGTAATATTATATGTTTAGACCAATTCATATTACATTTTACAACATTTCAGATCTTATTATTTACAAGCTAAATCCAAAACCCGAAGTCAAGCATCAATCCCGACACTTGGGCTTAGAAAACCATTTGAACTCCCAGAGCTACAAAGGCGAAACCCCCCTTACTCCAAGTCGTTGCTATATCTTCGGTTCAGTATCGATACTACTGACTATTAGTGCTACCAATTAATACCACAATACCACATTAAATTAAGTGAATTTCTGATAAAGCAAAGCGTCATAATCGGAACCTCTTCTCCCATAAAATAAAACACTATAGGCTGATGAATAGTAACTTCTATAGTTACTATAGATGTTTCTTCTTTCGGACCATTAATCTTATAAAGATGAACTGAAAATTTTGGTTTTTTGATATGAATTTTTATCATACATGTTTGAGTATATACTCTACCAACTTTTTCAATTTCAATTATTGATGAAAAATTGTAAATATTTTATCTTGTTGACTTTTATGAATATCAAAAAAGTAGTATTAATAAAATATAGTTTTACATATTCAAAGTCTGTCGTTCGTAAAAACTCGTAACTCTTTGTTACTTCTTCTTGTGGTTTTGGATTTCTAATAATACTTACTGGTGGAGTTTCCGTTTTTAATATCATTTGAAAATCACCCAAAACAGCGGCCCCTTTATTTAATTTAACTATCATTCTAAACCTATCTATATATTTTCTTTCCGTTTTAATTTCAAATCGGTGATAGGCCGTCTAGCGGTTGTCGGGGTTATATTCTTGTGTTTCTACATTTTCTCTACCATTAATAAACTGAAGAGTTTTATTTGCGTCCCCAGAATCTTTAAAGAATAATGGATCAACTTTTAACTATAGAGGAAAAATAATTTCAATTACTAGGTTTCCAAGGAGACTAAAACGCTGATCGCATGTTTAGGGGGTGAGTATCAGGAAGTTTGTTGTTTAAAAATTATTAATTCTTTTTCTATTCTAGTTTTAAATAGACTTAATTCCTGCTGCGATTTATCTTCACTTATACCTATTAATTGTTTAAGATCTATTTTTTGCTTTGCTATCTAATTTTGATATTAATGAAGTTAAACTTTGTAATTGAGTTTTATCTACTACATTTAGAAGTTCTTCTTCAATAAAACTTCTTAAAAGTTGTTACTTCTTGTTGTAATTTAGTTTCATCAATAAAATCTTTATTATTTATTTGTCGTTTGAAGAATCTTTTCACATCATTTATTCTTTCTTTTAAATGGTCTTTATTTACTACAATTAAATTCAATTGATACATTAAATATTTCTTGTGAACAGCATCATAATTATTTTCTGGTAACTTTAAATTAGTTAAGGTAAAATTATTCATATCTAAATCACCTTGAAGTGTGTCTGCAATTTGTTTCACAAAATAAGGTTTTGCTTTATTTATCCATGTTGTAGTGTGAGGTTTTTTAGTATCTAAAGGTAAAGAAACTAAACCAAATTTATTCGCCATTTTTATTAAGTTAAATTCATTATAATTTCTTCAAACTGATTTCCTAAACTTAATTGATATAAAACCCAAAGTTGACCACAAAAGAATCGAAGAAATAAAAGTTATTTAAAGAGTCTTTGTATAAAGCGGAATGTTGAACTCCGTTTTGAACTGAAGAATGTATATTTGTTATGGCATCAAATGTACCTTTCTTATCCTTGAGATTATTTATTTCATCTCGCATACAATAATAAATTTGTGATATATTTAACTCATTCGCCCATCTCATAAGTTGAAGTTTGTAGTTGTATCGGTTCCGTATTTATCAAGAAAAATATTCATTTTAAAAGACAGTTTTTTGAAGTTCGTTTTGATAGAACCTACCTATGATTTGTTCTTTGTCTTGATCGATTAATTCATATGTTGGAGGTGATGTGGTGTTTACTTTATCTACGATAAATATTTCGTTGGTCCAAAATCCGACGTAGCCTTTTTCGAATTTACTTTTATATTTGGAAATACGATCTCGATCTCCGACTTTAAATTTCGGTTTAATATTTAAATTATTTATTTCATTTTCAAAATTATTAAGGGCAGAAGAAAACTTTTTAATATCTGGATTTTGACTGGCTTCCTTTGGAGAAACACCGATGGAAGAATGAATTTTATTATTATATTCCGATACAACAGTGGGTAAAATCTTTAACCATTTGTGAGACTTTAGTTCTGTGAATTATTTACACAGTTTTGATTTAAGCGTCCTGTTAAGTCTTTCTACTACTACAGCTTTTCCCTCGTTATGAGTACAATAAATTTCAAACCCAAGTGATTTCATATTTTTATTATAAAATTCGCTTCCTTTACCTACCCACAGGTTTTTTTGGGCTTTCTACGTTTCATGATCGTTTCAAAAGCATGTTTGACTGATAATACTGTTTTGTTTTTGTTTTATTATGACCGGGAAGATGTTTTTCTTCAGGATATTTTGCCCATGGAAAATCAGGAAGAGAGCCCAATGACTTTTGTATATCTGAACCTAAATAAGTCGCTAAGGCTCCAAAAACTATAATTTTTATCCTATAACTTTAAAACCTTTTCCTTTCCTTTCTTCTAATCTCCTGTTTAGCAGTTCTAGTTGTAATTCTTTCAACTCGTCAGATTGTTTCACTGCGTCGCTTATACTCCTTCCCGCTTCCGCGACAGATCCTATGGCTTTAGCATCTGAGGAAATGCGGGATTTGTTGTTTGAAACAAAGCTATCTACTTTTGGAATTATATTTTTACCCAGAGAAAATTTTGATGAAAAGATACCGTCGCCTGAATAATCTTCGAAATTGTGTTGTTCGTGTTTTAAAATTAAACTCATCCTATTTTTAAATGAGTTAATTTAATGAAGAAATTGTGGTCTGTTTTCCAAACAAGAGCTAACTTTCTTACAGAAGTTTCTAGAAAAAAGAATGATTAATAGAATAAGTAACAGATGAGTTTTGTTATATCATTGGTTTTATTATATCTTTGTATGTCTCCTTAAATTATAATGTCAGTGGACCATATATCTTCTCTAGTGTAAACTTTAACTTTAATGAAGAAATTGTGGTCTGTTTTCCAAACAAGAATTATCTTTATCTCTACCTACAGAAAATTTTGATGAAAAGATACCGTCGCCTGAATAATCTTCGAAATTGTGTTGTTCGTGTTTTAAAATTAAACTCATCCTATTTTTAAATGAGTTAATTTAATGAAGAAATTGTGGTCTGTTTTCCAAACAAGAGTTATCTTTCTTACAGAAGTTTCTAGAAAAAAGAATGATTAATAGAATAAGTAACAGATGAGTTTTGTTATATCATTGGTTTTATTATATCTTTGTATGTCTCCTTAAATTATAATGTCAGTGGACCATATATCTTCTCTAGTGTAAACTTTAACTTTAATGAAGAAATTGTGGTCTGTTTTCCAAACAAGAATTATCTTTATCTCTACCTACAGAAAATTTTGATGAAAAGATACCGTCGCCGGAATAAGAAGAAATGCTAGGGTAGACTGTGCCTGATTGTGAGCTGATCTATTTTTAAAATGGATGCGAAGACCAGTTCAAAATTTTCACCTACGTTTTCACTAATTTCATCCTCTTGTCTGGCACTGTCTAAAAGATCAATTGGAATCTCTGTAGCATAAAACTCAGAGAAGATGTTGACTTTCCAAACCGAGCTTCCAACCTATCAAAAACATCTTTAAACAATTCTGAAAAACCTAAACGAACTGCAACTTGACTTGCTTCTCCCTTTATCGAATGTACTGTTTTAAGCTTTATTGATATCTCTCAACACGACCATATACAGTAGTCTCTCGGAAGAGAGTGAAAAACTAAAAATACAAAATACAACTGATAAATACAAGTACAGATCTTATGATTCTTCTCATTTTGTCAATATAATAGGCCTCGCTTACAAATTAATGGTTACACCAAACGAAGTTCACATGATGACATGTTTTAAACTGAACACAAATGAAATAATCAAATTTTAGACACTTTGCTAATTAAACAAATCTACAATAACATAAACTGAAATTACCCTGTGAGAGGCAACACTTTCTGAAATGTCTAAGAATATGAAATAAAGGATAAAATGGCGGTGTTTACATTAATGTACTTCCATAAATTGGAGAGTTTTCTAAAGGGACGCAACTTTATTTAAATCAAGACAACAGTAATCGTATTGTTCCATCACACTCCCCGTCTGAATTTTAACAATAGTACTATAAGACAAGTTACAAGACATTTCAAAATAACAGAATCAACATTAGTTGTTAATATCACCTTCTAACAAGACAAAAAGTTCCGTAATAGGACGGATATACGACACACGTTTACCATTCTTCTCAATACGAACTTCGACTTTACGAATAAGGTTATCGTACTGCATTGTCTTTTAACAACACGATGTCATCTTTTGACATAATTCGGTTTTCTTGGTGCCATTTTTGTCTGTTTTGTAATGTTTGCAAGTACTCTTTTCTCCACTTCGACCAAAACGTATTGGAAAGAACTTGCACAAATTTCCACTGAGATTTATAAGAGTCCTTGATATCAAAGTTACAAGTTCCAAAATCTGAATTCACCGACTTTTGGGTTAATAAAACTGATGGACTTAAAACGGATGAAGACTCTGGGTCTGACGAAAGTACCATGATAGGTCTGGCATTAACAATTGCTGAAACTTCGTACATAAGAGTAGATAAAACTTCATGTGTTAAATTTCTGTGTTTATGATCCAGTAACATAGCATCCAATATGCGTCTCGCTACCCCAATCATCCGTTCCCACACTCCACCCATGTGAGAGAAGTGGGGAGGGTTAAATTTCCAAGTGGCGCCTTGTTTGAATAAAAAATCAGCCACAGTTCCATCTGGCACGTTTATGGCATTCAATTGTAGGTCCTTTACACTTCCAACAAAATTAGTTCCTCTATCCGAACGAAATTGATTCACGGCACCACGAACTGAAACAAATCTTCGGAGAGAGTTGATGAATGAAGACGAGCTCATTTCTTCAATCAATTCAGTATGGATCTCTCTTGATGTCAGACAGGATAAAAGAACTGCCCAACGTTTGGCACTCGCCTGACCTCCCCATGTGCGTCTTGCTACCACTGACCAAGGTTCAAACACGTCGACGCCTACATAACTAAATAGGGGGTTAGGAGTAAGTCTATCATCCGGCAAATCTGCCATTTTCTGATATTCAATAACCATTCCTCGACACTTGAAAAAGGGTAATATTTCGAAAACCGGTTCGTGTCAATTGCGTAAGTTTTTGTTTTACTTGTTATAATTTTTCACATCATTGTTAGCGTTATTTATCACCTAAATATATATTTTTGCATGTTTCATCATAACTTTCATCTTACTTTATATATCCCCAAACCCAGTTTGACTTATTTGCATAATTTGATCCCCACATTTTCACGCTAGAATATACAGTTTCCTCCTGTTACATCCGCTGTACATTCCCTTTCTAACCTCAAGTTATTTTCATTAAGCTCCCCAACTACAACAACCACTGGCAAGAAACCAGACATAGAAACACTAATCGTCAACCAAACCAATATCACGTACCCTACAACGGCCCTGTCTTCCGTCGACCTCTACCACCTACCAATCGCCGACCACCAACCAACCCATCCAGCTATATCCCACTTCATCGCCGACCTACCTACAACACCTACCAATCAAGAGGTAACCATCGACCTGACCAACAACAGAAACCACTACCAGCCCACCGACGCCAACCAGTCCCCACTCATAAGGAGGAAGAACCCTTTGTGAAGGTGTTCTTCCAAGTTTTGCAGTGCCTCCATCATTTGGCAATCCTTACCCTTCAACAGCAAGGC
>NW_008708670.1:44142-46300 GCF_000327385.1 Lottia gigantea | reverse complement strand
CAAACCACACTTCAAGAGAAGCTGACCACCATTTGTACCAAGTCTTTATCATCACATACCGTCGACCACATCGTTTCTCATGCCCTGTCCTGGGCCCGTCGCTCCTATGGGAAACGTCTCATTCAAGCTGTAATCACCAAGTTCTACCAAACAATCAACGAAACAAAAACCAGAGTAACCATATCTCTACCAACTGAAATGGACACTACACCTGCACCATCTAGAGCCACCACGCTGCCGAACCAAACCCCTAAAAGAGCCCGAAGTTCACCTACTCCTAGTCCAGCAGACATAGGTAAACGCTCTCGTAGAGAGGGCACTCCCCTTCTCTTTTCACTTTCAGAATCGTCTTCCCCTTCCACACCATCTGAATCTTCACCACGTGATCCAGGATCCGCCAACCTTTCTTCCTTCTGTGCGTTTTTGGACCAGCAAACCACCCCTCAGTCTCCATCCAAGTCGAGATGTACATCCAGACCTTCCGCCCCCCCCCCCCCCACCCCCCTCGAACGAGATCCCAGTCCGTTCCCAATGCTACAATTCTAACAACTACCAAACCAGTACCAATCACACCGTCGACGACCATTATATCCGCTACCAAACCGTATTATCACCAAACCAAGGACAAATCATTATGGAAGCTACCCGCTCTAAAGAAATCTACCTTAATTATTGGATCATCTAACCTGAATTGAATTACCAAACCCAGTTCAGACACTGAAATACATTCTTACCCCGGTGCCCAAATCCATCACATACAGTCAATCCTGGAATCATACGACCATGATCCCAAACCTACTACCATTATTCTTCATGTAGGCCTCAACAACCGTGATCAGCTACCAAAGACCTCCTTTAACCAAGCCCAGAAATTAATCGCCACAGCCAACAAAACCTTCCCAAACTCCAAGATCCTCTTCACATGTATACCCATTTCAAATAAAATCTCGAAGAAAGCACAACAGAACCTCAGCACTCTCAACAACATGATGATGGAGTCCAGTATCAACAGCGCAACAATCTTACGAAGAAGAAATCGAACCAGTTGATAATCTTCATTGGTCTCCAGAAACAGCAAACAGCATTTATTTGTTTTGGATACACCAGCTTCAAGCATCGAGTAAGTCTTTAAACTAATTACTGGGGATAAAAATACTTAGAGGCCACCGCTAGGCCAAACTGTAGTTAACTTGAGCCGCAAAATTCTCACACCCCTTCAGCATTCAATCTTAGACCGTGGACTTAAATTTATTCCCACACCAAAGATAGCTAACTTGAATTATCTCCGACCATCCATTGAACGATTTCAACGAAATCTTAGCTGCACATATTTTTTTCGAAACCACCCCCCACGTGGTGCTAGAACAATGTTTATTCCTAAATCCACGTGGGCACCCCCTCAGGCCGCCATCCATCCTGAAATATTGATATCATTTGCGAGTATGAATAGCCAAACAGTGAACCTTTCCATAACACACGAAAAGCCTAATCTCACACGAGTGGAACGTGAAGCGTTAAACTTAAGAAAGACGATAGCATTGTTATTAAAAAGAGTGACAAAGGTTCATGTTGTGTCATTCTGAATAGGGAGGATTACGTTTCAGAAGCAGAGAATCAACTGAATAATCCTAAACATTATGCCATTTTACCGACACCAATTTTCAAAGAAACTGCTAACATGATTAACAATATTCTTGCCGATTTAGTCAAAACTAGTTATCTCAAACAGAAACAATATGACTATCTGTCTGGCAAACCTGATTGTCGCGAGAGACATTTGTACACTTTGCCTAAAATCCATAAGAATCCAACCAAGGAGTGGTTTATCTCGAATAAAATCCCTAAAGGCCGCCCGACTATATCTGACTGTGGTAGTGAGTCATATGCAGTGTCAGAATACATTGATCATTTCCTACTACACCTGCATGTCAACATCGCGCCTACCTTAAAGACACAACCGATTTTGTCAATAAAATAAAAAATCTTCGAGTTCCCTCTAATGCTATTTTAATTTCTATCGACGTTTCTTCTATGTATACCAATATCGATAACACTACTGGTTTAACGGCAGTTCGTAAAGCTTTTAATAGAAACCCAGATCCAAACAGACCCGACGATGCAATTCTACAGCTTTTAGAGATTTGTCTTAGTCGAAACG
>NW_008708670.1:40852-43729 GCF_000327385.1 Lottia gigantea | reverse complement strand
AATCACCTTAGCACAGATAGCAGCTAAAAACAGACTTTATGCCGAAGTACCTCCAGGTTTAAGAAGTGCTCCATGTTTGTCCAGTAGATGCAAAACATGTCCCTTTATATCAGAAACTCATTATTTTCTAAGCAACTCTACAAATAAAAGGTACCCGATCCAGGAACATCTAACATGTGAACATTCGAATGTAATATATTTAATTTCATGCAAGAAATGCCCCAAACAATATGTAGGAGAAACTAAGAATAATTTACGAACTCGCTTTAATGCTCAAAGGTCAGACATCAAATCAAAGAAGGACAAGCCTGTTTCTAGTCATTTCAACCTCGACGACCATTCAATAGACGATCTCGCCCTAATCCCAATTGAGCGTATAGAAATTGACTTGCCCGAAGATGAAACTACAAAATTCCGTCAATCTAGGGAAGCCCATTGGATTGAGACATTGAATACAGCAAGACCTATAGGACTAAATATTCATAATGTAGGCATAGCACCCTTCGGTGTCCCGTTTAATACAACCAGCAATCGAGCAAGCAAGAGCCTTCAAGAGAAATTCCCCCATGTCTATAAGCAGAAAATGATAGTTGCATATTCAAAAAATAAGAACTTAAATGATAATATTGTTCATAGTAAACTAAAAACAATCAGCACATAACAGATACTATACTTCTCGTTATTTTTTCTAATTTCAGATCAGAATAAGAACAGAAGATGGATTTTGAATACTATTTAGTAATGTTTACCCTTTATTCGAAATCGATAAAAAAGGCTTTAAATTTACAACAACAGAAGGATTAATAGATTTAATGAATGGCGGGGATATTGAGATTGTCAAACGCAAGGATTTAGTAGAATACTTAAAATTTCTGTATATGATAAAGAATAAGCGCAAAACAAAAAGATTGATGGCAGTTGAAACATATTTAAATAAAGTTATTCCTGATGAAGAGGAATCAGATGATTATGCAGAAGATTATCCACCAATATTTTTTCTAATTTCAGATCAGAATAAGAACAGAAGAAAACCCAATATCAAGACCCTTAATCCTAATTTCTAAATAAAGTGTCTGCTTCACCCTAGGCCTGTACATTTGGGAGAATCAAACCCTCCCTTCCCCGAAAACTAACAGTTTAGCAATATAAGTACGCCTGGTATGATTATTGGGTTTTTCTCTTCAAGACTTAAGCTCGATTTTGAGAGACGTCCTCCTAAGCGAAGAATCTCATCCTTATCTAGAACTGGCGATAATGATATGATGCTACTTCCTTTTGGAATGGATGTGTTTCTGGAAAGATTCTGAATGTCTTCACTATAGTAGACTTGTTGAACTTGTTGGATGATAAAATTCTCTGATTCATGATAAAGTTCTTGGTTCCTAGGATTACGTGGTTCATTTCTAGTGCGGTTCCTGATATAGCTCTGACTAATTTATCCCACGTTGAAAATTGTTCAAATCTTTCAAGCCCAGGAATAGGTCGTGTTCCTTCGTCTGCTGGGTTTGTGTCGGTGTTGACATAACGCCATTGTTGAGGTTTTGTAGAATTTCTAATTCTGTTCACTCTATGCTCAACGTACACATAAAAACGCCTTGACTCATTGTTAATGTACCCAAGTGCAACTTGGCTATCAGTGTAAAGTTTCACAGAGTTCATATCATAACCTAAACTTTCACATACTACTTCGGCGATTTCAACTGCTAAAACAGGAGCACAAAGTTCAAGCCGAGGGATGGTATGTCCATGTTGAGGGGCGACTTTGGCTTTTCCAAGTATAAATGACACATGTGGGTTTCCTTCTGGGTCAATTGTCTTCAGATATGATGAGGCTGCTATAGCTTCTTTTGACGCATCACCGAAGACGTGTATCTCGGATATAGGGGTGAGATTATTCGTATAAGTTCTATTGATTTGGAGTTCTTCTAATGCTGACAAAGATTCTCTCCAAGAATTCCACATTTCTTCATGCTCTGTAGGGAGCGGTTCGTCCCAATCAGTTCCCGATATCCAATTCCGTAGGAATAGTTTGCCTTGTACTACAACGGGAGCAGAGAATCCTAAGGGGTCATATAAACTGTTAACTGTAGATAACAGACCTCTTCTGGTAAAGGGTTTCACATCGGATGAAATTTTAAATGTGAAGGCGTCTAGTGCCACATTCCAACAAATTCCAAGACTTCGTTGCAAGGGTGGATTACCTCAGATGTTGAGTTCTTTAAAATCCTTCGCTAAATCGTTCGCGGGAAAGGCTTCCATTACAGCCTTACTATTTGATGCGATATTTGTACTCGTAGATTTCCTTCTTTCAATCTCTGCATGCTGGTTGTCGAATATTTTCTGCATAAATTCACGAAATTGTTCTTTCTTTTCAGGATTCTTTTTCAGGCTGAATTCCAATGAAGTGGTTCTCTTTAATGCACTCTCTCTATTACTCGGCATAGGTAGTCTATCTTTGCGCAAAGGCAGGGGAATGACCCAGTTTCCAGCTGCGTTCTTGGTAATTCCATCATCAACAATTTGCAGAAACTGTTTATCTTCCACCGACAGTCCCAGTTTGTTGTCGTTCCGTGTTCTCATGAAAACAGAGTTTCCTAAATCGTCTATAGATTGATAAATATTGTCATTAAGTTTGAAAGAATTCTCACAAGGTTCAAATATTGACGGTCGATCGTTTTGGAGTACAAAGGTTTTGTTAACGTTCACTGTATCAGCTAGATGGATCTCACCTAAGCACACCTCTCCAATTATCACCCATCCTAAGGGTAGCTTTTGAGCAACAGGAGTTTCTGAAGGTCCAACACACTGATCTAAGACATGGTGAGCCTCAAGTAAATCACGTCCAATTAAAAGTAAAATGTCTGCATTGGCGTTCAT
>NW_008708670.1:35045-40392 GCF_000327385.1 Lottia gigantea | reverse complement strand
GGAATGTACAGCGGATGTAACAGGAGGAAACTGTATATGCTAGCGTGAAAATGTTGGGATCAAATTATGCAAATAAGTCAAACTGGGTTTGGGGATATATAAAGCAAGATGAAAAATGCAAAAGAATATATATTTAGGTGATAAATAACGCTAACAACGATGTGAAAAATTATAACAAGTAAAACAAAAACTTACGCAATTGACACGAACCGGTTTTCGAAATATTATCCTTTTTCAAGTGTCGAGGAATGGTTATGAAATGACATTGAATTTGCGATTTATATAGTAGTCAGTTAATACAGGTTTTTGATTTTCTAAAAATTATTGAGTGAATCATGTCATATCTTTGATCAGTTGAGGATTAGGATTATTTTTGATTTCTTAATTAGTTGAGTCATATCTTTGATCAATTGAGGATTATAGGAATATTGGATTAGATTTTGATTATATCTGAGTAATAATTCAGGAGGATTAGATTATCTCAGAGTACAATTTACATAAATGAAAAACATAAATAATCAGAAATCAAGAATACAAAAATATAAAATAAATAAACATGAGAAATATTTGATAAAATAAGCGGGATTAGTGAATTGTAAATTGATTAGAACTAACGTTGAATTTTGATTATACCCGAGAATGTCTCCAAGAATTTCACATTTCTTCATGCTCTGTAGGGAGCGGTTCGTCCCAATCAGTTCCCGATATCCAATTCCGTAGGAATAGTTTGCCTTGTACTACAACGGGAGCAGAGAATCCTAAGGGGTCATATAAACTGTTAACTGTAGATAACAGACCTCTTCTGGTAAAGGGTTTCACATCGGATGAAATTTTAAATGTGAAGGCGTCTAGTGCCACATTCCAACAAATTCCAAGACTTCGTTGCAAGGGTGGATTACCTCAGATGTTGAGTTCTTTAAAATCCTTCGCTAAATCGTTCGCGGGAAAGGCTTCCATTACAGCCTTACTATTTGATGCGATATTTGTACTCGTAGATTTCCTTCTTTCAATCTCTGCATGCTGGTTGTCGAATATTTTCTGCATAAATTCACGAAATTGTTCTTTCTTTTCAGGATTCTTTTTCAGGCTGAATTCCAATGAAGTGGTTCTCTTTAATGCACTCTCTCTATTACTCGGCATAGGTAGTCTATCTTTGCGCAAAGGCAGGGGAATGACCCAGTTTCCAGCTGCGTTCTTGGTAATTCCATCATCAACAATTTGCAGAAACTGTTTATCTTCCACCGACAGTCCCAGTTTGTTGTCGTTCCGTGTTCTCATGAAAACAGAGTTTCCTAAATCGTCTATAGATTGATAAATATTGTCATTAAGTTTGAAAGAATTCTCACAAGGTTCAAATATTGACGGTCGATCGTTTTGGAGTACAAAGGTTTTGTTAACGTTCACTGTATCAGCTAGATGGATCTCACCTAAGCACACCTCTCCAATTATCACCCATCCTAAGGGTAGCTTTTGAGCAACAGGAGTTTCTGAAGGTCCAACACACTGATCTAAGACATGGTGAGCCTCAAGTAAATCACGTCCAATTAAAAGTAAAATGTCTGCATTGGCGTTCATATTGGGAAGTTCTACTTTATCTAAATGAGGGTAATAGGAACAAACTTCAGGAGTTTTAATTTCATTCCTGTTGTCCGGAATGTCATTACATTCGATCAGCCTAGGCAAGTAGAGTTTGGTGCTGTAATCAACGGCTTCTATCATATATTTAGCACGGGTACGTCGTCCAGTTGAAATGAAGTGACCAGCACACGAAGATAAGGCATACTCAATCTCATCTCCTCGTTCCTCAAAGTAATCGAAAAATTCTGTCTTGACCAAAGATTTATTGCTCTGGTCATCGATCAAAGCGTATGTCTGTAAATACTTATCAGAACCTTCTTGGTATACATTCACTAAGACTGCTTTAGCACAGGATCTCCCATTAAATGGTTTCTCACAAAGTTCAGTACACTTTGAGCTCACATTTTCTAATTGTTCATTAGTTTGATCTGTTGAATTGACGGAATTCTCCCCGCCGTGATCGATCACAGTTTTGGAGTGTGTAGTTGTGCTGTCGTCCTTAGAGTTATGCAGTGCAGTTGGATGTTTAGCACTCTTGCAAACTTCACATTGCACCTTAGCTGTACAGTCCTTCGCCAAATGGCTCTTTGGTCCACAACATTTAAAACATAAACCCTTCTGAAACAAAAATTCCGTTTTGTCATTAGATGGTTTCATGCGAAAGAATCTCCAGTGGTGGATTGATGAATGGGACAAAGATCCTTTGAGATGGATTTGCCACGATTTGGTTCGGTTACAGTCTCAGTCTTTTTAGTAGAGATATCCATATAATCTCTCTTCGAAAACGTAGTTAGAGGTTTGGTTTTAATATGCGGAGTCGTGCTCTCATAATGAAAACTAGGATCGTTTTTAACCTGAGCAAGATCTCTTAAAATTCGGCGAAATGTCTAAAAGGTGGGTAAGCGACCTTTTACCTTTTCTTATACTTAACAGCTTCACGCGTCCATTTTTCTTGATAAGCAACTGGTAGTTTACTTACAATCGGAGAGACTCCAGTTGAACAGTCATAATAACTAAATAAAGTTCTATATCTATCGTTCTCCTTAAGAGATTCTATCTCTGACACTATATCACATAAATCATACAGTCGTTTATTCTCTTTATATGTGATTGTTGCGAAAGATGAAAGTTTATTCTTAATGGCTGATTCTATTAGTTCGGGAGATGCATATCGATCGCTCAAACGTTCCCAAATGCGATTTAGACCTTTCATAATATTGCCAGGATTGGCAGCTTTTAAACTTAGTGCTTGTTTGGAAGATTCTGGACCTAACCATTTTATTAAGAGATCAATCTCTTCTAAAGGCTTAAGATCAAGATCAGATATAACATCACAAAAACTTGATTTCCAAGAGCTAAAAAATTCCGGTTTGTCATTATATTTTACCAACTTAGAAAACAATAAATCTTTCTTAATCATAAGCTTAGCAATATCAGTGTAAGCTGGACCCTGAGTGTGACAAGGGAGAGAACTACAATTATTAGACACGATGGGTAAATGCACAGAGGGGCGTTGCATTTCAACATGCTGTGTTGGTACAGGTTGGAATGGGGTTGCACTTGGTGGGTTCAAGTCAGCTTGGGTCTGCACAGGATCGGGGGTACATAACATTTCTGAAATTGTGGGGGACAAATTGTTCATTCTGTCCACATTAGTTGAGTGTTGGTATTGGATTCGACCAGGCACTGTTTGTATATCACGTGGAGTGTCCTCCCTAGGAAGTAAACCATTTTGAGGCGATAAGACTGGCATTTCACCATATGGAGTCGATGATTTCATAGCGAAATCTCTTGTTCTTGTTTCTTTCACTTCTCTTATATCTCAATCACTACGACTGCTGCTACTGTCTGAATAGTTCACCATTTCTTCCATCGCTTTGTATTCAGCTTCTGCTACGGAAGCTTCTTTTTCATGTTGAATTACGGTCAAATTTGCATCGAGTAGCGCCTGTTGTTTCTTAATGTTAGTTTCTCTCTTAACATACTGAAGGCGAGATTTGGTTGCTGCCATCTTAGCCTTTGAAGTCATTAACAGGGTTTGACTGCCATGACACATTTGACGTTCTGGAACGTCCAGATCTGGATCTTGAAGGTGTACGCTCTGCCTTGAACCTTTCTTCATCAGTGAGTGTCTTCCCATTGTTGACGCGTTGTGCGGGTGAAATCACGTCGTCCAAATCAGTCTGTGAGGTTAAGCTTGCCATTACCAGAGGTTTTTCACTGTACTGTTTTAAGCTAAATACAAGTACAGATCTTATGATTCTTCTCATTTTGTCAATATAATAGGCCCAGCTTACATGTGAAAATTAAAGGTTACACCAAACGAAGTTCACATGATGACATGTTTTAAACTGAACACAGATGAAATAATAAACTTTTAGATACTTTGCTAATTAACCAAATCTACAATAACATAAACTGAAATTACCCTGTGAGAGGCAACACTTTCTGAAATGTCTAAGAATATGAAATAAAGGATAAAATGGCAATGTTTACATTAATGTACTTCCATAAATTGGAGAGTTTGCTAAAGGGACGCAACTTTATTTAAATCAAGACAACAGTAATCGTATTGTTCCATCACATCGAATGACAATAACTGTCAGCTCATCATAATGATTTTTAACTAAGTTGATAACTTCAAATCTTCAAGCACTGAAATGTGTATGTTGTTTAGAATTATCTCCAGGAAAATACGGCAATTTTGAGAAAAGGCGGTGGTATAACGAAAGGGAAGCGTAACAGAATCAGCTTGATATTCTACATCCAAAACGAATCATAAAAATATGTCATCGTCAAGATCGTCGGAATCAATGTTTAAAAAATTGAATAGTTACGTTTTATATACGTATTACATCAAGGGAAGGAATTCTCTGTACTTGTTTTGACCACTGTGAATGGTTATGAAAACCTTTTAAAAACTAAATGTAGTTGTAAGTTTAGGACAGTTGTAAATCCGTTTGAGATGGACCATAATAAGTCTTCGGATTACTATGATTCGAAGCATTGCACGGAGGTACAATAAGTACCTCTCAATGTAAGAGAATACCCCATAGACCCTTCTCTACTTTTTCAGTTCGATTCCCTCTAAAAGCATGCTCGCTAACCGAAAGGTCCAGGCTTCAATTCTCTTTACCGCTCTATTTCCTCTCTTTCTAACTGCCCTGTCTCTATTTCCTTTATCTCTGCTGCCGCACCGTCTCAATTTCCTTTCTCTCTAACTGCCCCGTCTCTATTTATTTTCCCTCTAACTGCCCGTCTCTACTTTCCTCTTTTTCTAACTGTCCCGTCTCTATGTCCTTTATCTCTGCTGCCGCACAGTCTCCATTTCCTTTCTCTCTAACTGTTCCGTCTCTATTTCTTTTCTCTCTAACTGCCCAGTCTCAATTTCCTTTCTCTCTAACTGCCCCGTATCTAATTTCTTTCTCTCTAACTGCCCCGTCTCTACTTCTTTTCTCTCTGCTGCCGCCCCGTCTCTATTTCCTTTCTCCCTAACTGTCCCGTCTCTATTTTCTCTCTCTCTAACTGGCCCGTCTCTATTACCTCTCTCTCTAACTGCCCCGTCTCTATTTATTTTCCCTCTAACTGCCCCGTCTCTATTTCCTCTCTCTCTAACTGTCCCGTCTCTATTTCCTTTATCTCTGCTGCCGCGCCGTCTCCATTTCCTTTCTCTCTAACTGCCCCGTCTCTATTTATTTTCCCTCTAACTGCCCGTCTCTATTTATTTTCCCTCTAACTGCCCGTCTCTACTTTCCTCTCTTTCTAACTG
>NW_008708670.1:20784-33915 GCF_000327385.1 Lottia gigantea | reverse complement strand
ATATAGTGTTGCATACGATGAAGTAGTCTGTTGATACCTACGCGATAATCTGGTGGATTTAAAGCATCTTCAAAATGTCAAGCTATTTTTTTTGAACGGGTTAATCAGATAGTATGGGAGAGCGAAATACCAAATAAAAAAATATACGAGAAAACAAGGAGTATAGATTGACTGGAGACAGTATGACGTCATCTTGGTCACCCCTTGTCTTTCACAAGCTTTATTCACAGTAAGTCTAATCGTAACAACCAAACAACTGTGTTTTCAAAGTCTTCTATATTTGAAGATGATCTAATGGATATGTTGAGGGAATTTCATAAGTGTGCAGCAGGATATGCAAATGTTCTAGCACCAAATGATTTTAAATTAAATGATGGTTTCACAAGTTGAAATTTATCTTTAGAGCGGAGGTTTCTAGAAGGAACATATGGTTGAACAAGATCGTGATTGTAAGAAGGACCAACGTTAATAACTGCTTGAAAACACAAACATAGTAATGTGCGCAGTAGTTTTAGTACGTGTTACTAGTATGGCAGTTCGATTTTGTATCTTCTGCAGTCGTTTAATCAGGGTGTCCGGTTAGCCATACAAAAGACTGTTACAATAGACAATAGCCGAACGACTGAGGATGAGACATCTAACAAGTGTGGCACACGTATCTCTGGTGATAAGATAGCCCCTATGTTTCAGATGATGCATCATGAACAATGACGGTTTGAGATCTATTGGATAGATATGAAGAGAACCATTTTAAGGCAACACCACTAATACCATATTCGTTTTCAAATCTACTAAGAAGATTATTATGGTCGATCGTGTCAAAAGCTGAGGACAAATCCAATAAAAAAGTAAAGACACATTTCCATCATCAACAGAACAACTGATTTGATTTAAACTGAATTTAAAGCTGTTTTTGTGCTCCACAATTTTAGAGATAAAGAGAGATTAGACACAGGTCTGTAATTCTTAAGAACTTCTGGATCCAGATTTGACTTCTTTAATAGGGGTCTGACCACTGCTGTTCTGCAACGTTGAGGGACAATCCCTGTTTCCAAAATGGCATTTATGATTTCAGTTTATGTTGGAAGCAGTATATCTATAATCGACGATAAGAATTTGGTTGGGAGAACATCTAGTAAACATGTAGTCGGTTTTGATGATAGAATTAATTTTTTTAAAATCTGTTTCAGAAATAGGTTGAAATGACTAAAACTGAGTAGTATATCTCTTTTTAGATATACAGAAACCAGTTCAAACCGGTTTCTGTATATCTGAAAACCAGTTCAAACCGGTTCCTTAGGGTTCACAAATTTAGTATTAAATGTCAGAAATATCTTCAGCGCAACATTTTCATCTGCATAACATCTCCACTCTATAAGGTTCCCTCAAAACACCAAACATTCACTATAATAATACAGTATAAGAAAGCTTGCGTTGCAAGGCCCACTGGCAGCTGTCAGAAATAATAAAACAGTCTTTAGTGACTAAAGTACGAAGTTTCTCATATTGAAGAAATTATTTATGCTGAATAATTCCACAAAATTTTTTAAAATCAATATCAATAACCCAAATACAACAAACAATTAATCACACAGCTCTAATCAAGGGCAAAAAACAACTTTTAACGCGTGTTTACAAAGTCAAGGGCCATTAAAAATAAGATGTCTTTAATTTTAAAACACGAACAACACAAATTCAAAGGAAATGGTTTCTTTTCAGCTCTATCATCTCTCATCGCAAAAGTAGCCAACTTTGTCTCAAACAATAAATTCCTTATTTCCTCAGGTGCGCAAAAGCAGTAGTAAATATAAGCGATGCAGTGAAAAAATCTGACGAACTTAGAGAACTGCAGCTAATAAGAGAACTAAGAAACAAGAGACTAGAACGACAAGCCCTAGAAAAACAAGGAAAAGGGTTTAAAATCATTGGATAAAAATGGCAACAAAAAATTACAGACTGGATCCAATCTTTCAATTGTATGATCCGATTCAATATTCGTTCAACAAGATGAAAGAGGATTGCGTAATCTTCTCACCATCGGTGGGACAAAGACCCAAATAAACGACGGAGGGAGAGTTACTTTTGAAATTAATTCACTCTCCAATTGGTTGCGGCTTACCGATGCCCATTTCCGATGCGATTTCAAAATCTAAGACGCCACTCAGAATCGTGTTCCACAAACCAACATGACTTTAGAAAACAATTTCTGTCCGTCTTTATTCAGCGAAATGGTTTTGAAAGCTGGTTCAAATCCAATAGAGACCATAAAACACCCCCGGCGAGTTTGACACAATGTTGAAAACGGTTCTGTATCCCAAAAACTACGATTCAGTTGTGACGTAGAAGTTTTAAAACAACCGATCAGAACTGTAGCAAATGACGCAGACCTTGCTAGGGTAGGGGTAGTTGCTAGAAACACACTGGAAAGAGTGTCTCGCGGAGTAAATCACGGATTTGAAAAACGAGCGCTTCAATACAACAATATTGTCGAGAACGACAGATGGGGTCATTACGTAAATTGGAAGTTGTATACTTTATTTGGTCTCTTGGAACACAGAAAGGTTTCCATAGGTTTGCCGGATGAAATTCATTTGCAAAGAGAAATCAACGACAACAAGATATTCTTTGGTGAAAACAACTCTGACGCAAAATTGGAAATAACGAATATCCAACTTTACATACCGGTAATCACTCCTTCCAGAGAAGTGGAAACGAGAATATTAAACTCTTTAACCAAAGACATCGAAATTGCTTTTCTTCGTCGTAACACGGTAGGTAGCATGACTTTAACGGGAGAATCCACCACGTGGCCAATCACCAACACCGTCAAACCAGCGAGATATTTAATGGTCGGTTTCAAAAACTTACTAGATTCTCAGACAAACAACAACAACATTTTCAGAGTGGCATTGAACCATAGTCAAGATCCCATCATTCGCAAAGTTCAAGTCAGATTGAACAACGATAATTATCCCATGCAACCTTTGACAATTGATCCTTCCAAAAAAGATTACAACGAATTGTACTGAAACTACAAATACATGTGCGAATTGTTTGGAAATACTCCTCAGTTTGAATACACAGATTTTTCACTCAATCATCCAACTTTTGTTTCGATCTGTCAGCTCATCAAGATAGAAAAACACAAGGAGATGTAACCGGTTATTGTTTATTATTGGAAGAAGCAAAACATTTAACTAAAATATCCGACAGACGGATGATTCGTATAGAATAATCATAAAAATTATCCTCTTAAAAATGAAACCAGAAACTTTAGTTTAGAATAATAGAAGCTATCGAAACGGAATCACCAACTACAATAACTTACAATGGTAAAAAGATTAAGATATCTAAAAAAAACTTATCAATTAAAGTCAGAGATGATATAGACTTGGAAAGAATTGACGCGAAAGCAAAAGAAGGTGGATTTTTACCTTTCTTACCTTTAATTTAGCTGCAGCAACTGCTGGTTTAGCCAAAGCTGTCAACGATAAGAAAGCTGAAGCTGCTGCAAACGCCGAAGCAAGTAGACAAAATTTGGCAATGGAAAGAAAAGCACGAGGAGGTTCGGGAGTAGGAGATATATAAGGGACGGTTGAAGAATTCGGACAAAGATTTGGCGAAGAAACCAAGAAATCCGTTAAACAGGGATTAAGCAAATTAATAGATAATATCGACACCGGAAAAATAAAAGTCAAACACTAGGACAACGCCATAGATTTTCAAAACGTACAGAATCTTTCTTTCAAAGTATAAAGGCAACGGGATGATTTTTGGTACGAAAATGTAATAAATAAAAATGGGCAAGAAATTAAAACATTCGGACATATTTCCTAGCACCCCATACTCATGTGCATTTGCGGATTGTGGAAGACAACACGGAACCTTTAAGATTTCGAGTCTCTGCATATTTACACGACTACTCCTTAACAATCCTATTATCAGTTTCTCAAAGCTTTGGAATAAGTCTCGAAAGAAGACGTTCAAGACATTTTTCACTACTACGAAAGCAACGAAGACTTGCAATAGAACGCGGAAATAAAAGACATTTTCGACGGCTTTACGAAAGAAAGACATCACAACTGTCACTGCATATACCAATCCCAATCTTTCTACGGAATGGACGTCATGTTTATCAGAAAGAACGCAAATTGTTTTTTGCTGTTTGAACTAAACGACAAAGATTTATCTCAAATCAATCAGTCGATAAATCACAGAATGGACAGAGACACGTTTAAAAAGGATTGTAAAGCTCAATGGAGAAATCCAGACGAGCATGGGTATATATTCGTCAATACCAGAAAACCTGCAGGTGAAAGAGTTATGACGAGTATCTGTAGTAGTATAAGAGTGTATAGATAGGAAGCACTTTTGTATAATTTATAAAAAATAAATCACCTTGTACCTGGACCAGTGTAATCATGACCGGGATATTTTGTCCATGGAAATCCAGGAAGAGAACCTAATGATTTTTGAATGTCGGAACCGAAATAAGTTTTAGGAGTTTGAGCAATTATCATTGACATTTTTATCCAATAATTTTAAAACCATTGCCTTTTTTGTTTTCTAATCTTTTATTTCGCATTTCTCTTATATGTTGTAATTCTTTCAACTCGTTAAGATCTTTTCACTGTTTCGCTTATATTTACTCCTGCTTTTGCTACAGATCCAAGAGCTTGCGCTTCTGAGGAAATGTGGGATTTGTTGTTTGATACAAAGTTAGCTACTTTTGGGATGAGAGATGATAGAGCTGAGAAGAATCCGTCTCCTTCGAATTTATATTGCTCGTGTTTTAAAATTAAACTCATTCTGTTTTTAAATGAGTTAATTTAAAAATATTATTGGGCTGGGGCGCTTGGGGGTTGGTAAACTTGGACCCCTATAGACTCCGGATTTATTTTGTACCGTAGTAAGTTATTAGAGTTGGCGAATTCGTTTCGATAGCTTCTACTATTTTCATAACTAAAGTTTCTGGTTTCATTTTTAAAGGGTGTTTTTTTTATTCAATTCTTATCATTCTTCTATCTGATATTTTAATCAAATGTTTTGCTTCTTCCAGCAATAAACAGTAACCGGTTACTTCTCCTTGTGTTTTATCGATGTGAATATTTATGTTTACACCAGTTTTGAAAAGATCTTCTTGATGAGCTGACAGATCGAAACAAAAGATTGGATGATTCAGTGAAAAATCTGTGTATTCAAACTGAGGAGTATTTCTAAACAATTCGGACATGTTTTTATAGTTTCTGTACAATTCGTTCTAATCTTTTTTGGAAGGATCAATTGTCAAAGGTTGATTGGGATAATTATCGTTGTTCAATCTGACTTGAACTTTGCGAATGATGGGATCTTGCGTATGGTTCAATGCCACTCTGAAAATGTTGTTGTTGTTTGTCTGAGAATCTGGTAAGTTTTTGAAACCGACCATTAACTATCTCGCTGGTTTGACGGTGTTGGTGATTGGCCACGTGGTGGATTCTCCCGTTAAAGTCATGCTATCTACCGTGTTACGACGAAGAAAAGCAATTTCCTTCTATGGAAGGAGTGATTATCGGTATGTAAAGTTGGATATTCGTTATTTCCAATTTTGCGTCAGAGTTGTTTTTACCAAAGAATATCTTGTTGTCGTTGATTTCTCTTTGCAAATGAATTTTATACGGCAAACCTATGGAAACCTTTCTGTGTTCCAAGAGACCAAATAAAGGATACAACTTCCAATTTACGTAATGACCCCATCTGTTGTTCTCGACAATATTGTTGTATTGAAGCGCACGTTTTTCAAATCCGTGATTTACTCCACAAGACACTCTTTCCAGTGTGTTTCTAGCAACTACCCCTACCCTAGCAAGGTCTGCGTCATTTGCTACAGTTCTGACCGGTTCTTTTAAACTTCTCCGTCAGCGACATCGGGAATCCATCCTGAAACTGAATCGTAGTTTTTGGAATACAGAGCCGTTTTCAACATTGTGTCAAACTCGCCGGGGTGTTTTATGGTCTCTATCGGATTTGAACCAGCTTCCAAAACCATTTCGCTGAATAAAGACGGAAAGAATTTGTTTTTGAAATCGCATCTGAAATGGGCATCGGAAAGCAGCAACCAATTGGACAACGAATTAATTTCAAAGGTAACTCTTCCTCCGTCGTTTATTTGGGTCTTTGTCCCTACCGATGGTGAGATGATTACGTAATCCTCTTTCTTCTTGTTGAACGAATATTGAATCGGATCATACAATCCAATCTGTAATTTTGCTTGCCATTTTTATCCAATGATTTTAAACCCTCTTCCTTGTTTTTCTAGGGCTTGTCGTTCTAGTCTCTTGTTTCTTAGTTCTCTTATTAGCTAGTTCTTTACGTTCGTCAGATTTTTTCACTGCATCGCTTATATTTACTCCTGCTTTTGCAACAGATCCAAGAGCTTGTGCTTCTGAGGAAATGAGGAATTTATTGTTTAAGACAAAGTTGGCTACTTTGGGGATGAGAGATGATAGAGCTGAGAAGAGACCTTTTCTTTCGAATATTTTTTGTTCGTGTTTTAAAATTAAAGACATCTTATTTTTAATGGGGTTATTTTATACTACATTATTATAGTGAATCTTGTGTGATTGGGTATTTATACGTAGTATGGAGAATGCTGAGTTTGGGATCGTCTGTTATTATATTAGCAGTTTGGGGAATAGATTTAGATTTCTTTCCCAGTAAACAATTGAGCGTTGAGAACAGCCTTTTTGGATTTAATGTGTCTTGCCTTTGCATTTTGTATTTTATTGTTGAGTTTCTTTCGAGAGACTTGATATATTTGCCGGTCTACCTCCAGCGTCGTACAGCAGCCCGTTTGGTTCTTCGACATGCTAAGACCTCGGTTGAAAGCCATGCTGATACTGGTTTGGGACGAATATACTTTTGCTTGAGAGGAGCGTGTTTATTGAAGATGTCACCAATGATGGTTTCATATTAAGTGATATATGCATCAATGTCATCTGATTTCTCTCCCAGTTTTGGTAAATCGGATTTCACAATATCATTTTTAAAATCTTCAATGTCGAGGGCTTTCATTTTGCGAATGAAGACGACTTCAGGAATATGGAGTGACTTTTGAAAAGAAAGTTTAAAATGTACGACACAATGATTAAAGCTGCTATAGTTGTTTCATCGCCTGCGGATTTCTGTCAGAAAAAAGCACATCTACAGACAAATCTAAAATGAGTTCTGGTATGTCATTGGTTTTATTATATCTTGTATGCCTCCTTAACTTATAATGTCAGCGGACCATATATCTTCTTTAGTGTAAACTTTAACTTTATAAAAGTTTTTAGTTTTTCAAAAAGTAGGAGAAGATTCTAATTCTCGAACCATTTATTGATCCACTGGATACCAATTCATTATGATCTTTTGTGTAGAATGCCATTATTGAGCGCAGCCTGGTCTATTCTGTTGATAGGTTTTTCTCCTGGGTTTTGGATTATCATTTGAGTCTAATAGAAAATCTAAACGGGTTCCTGGACCAGTGTAGTTATGTCCTGGAAGAGGTTACAATCGACAATTAAAACAAAAAAAGGTTATAACAGATTAAATGAGATTTACCAACTGTGACACATGAGTTGATAAGGTATACATGAATTATTGCAATTAGGACTTCTACGATGGCTGCTTTGCCACTATCATAATATCTGATACTGTTCTAATTAGAGAACTTAACAGATGACAGAGATTGCTCACAGTAATGAACAAGTCTTCATCCTCACCAGAGACGTCCTGTGAAGAAATGCTAGAGTAGACTGTGCTTCGTTCCATCCAGATTACTTGAAGCAAAAAGTCATCTTAATGATTGATCACATCAATCTTGTGAGCTGATCTATCTTTAAAATGGATGCGAAGACCAGTTCAAAATTTTCACCTACGTTTTCACTAATTTCATCCTCTTGTCTGGCACTGTCTAAAAGATCAATTGGAATCTCTGTAGCATAAAACTCAGAGAAGATGTTGACTTTCCAAACCGAGCTTCCAACCTATCAAAAACATCTTTAAATAATGCTGAAAAACCTAAACGAACTGCAACTTGACTTGCTTCTCCCTTTATCGAATGACTAATAGTTAAAAAAACTGTCAGCTCATCATAATGATTGTGAACTAAGTTGAGAACTTCAAATTTTCAAGCACTGAAAGGTGTGTGTTTTTTGGAATTATCTCCAGGAAAATACGGCAATTTTGAGCAAAGGCGGTGGTATAACGAAAGGGAAGCGTAACAGAATCAGCTTGATATTCTACATCCAAAACGTAACACAGAATCATAAAAATATGTCATCGTCAAGATCGTCGGCGTCGATCTGGAATCTATAACCGTAATATTTTGAATTGCGACCGAATTTGCGAATTAATGTTTACAAATTTAAATAGTTACGTTTTATATACGTATTACATCAAGGGAGGGAATTCTCTGTACTTGTTTTGACCACTGTGAATGGTTATGAAAACCTTTTAAAATCTAAATGTAGTCGTAAGTTTAGGACAGTTGTAAATCCGTTTGAGATGGACCATAATAAGTCTTCGGATTACTATGATTCGAAGCATTGCACGGAGGTACAATAAGTACCTCTCAATGTAAGAGAATACCCCATAGACCCTCTATTTCCTTTCTCTCTAACTGCCCCGTCTCTATTTCCTCTCTCTCTAACTGCCCTGTCTCTATTTCCTTTCTCTCTAACTGCCCCGTCTCTATTTCCTTTCTCTCTAACTGTCCCGTCTCTATTTCCTTTCTCCCTAACTGTCCCGTCTCTATTTCCTGCCCTGTCTCTATTTCCTTTCTCTCTAACTGCCCCGTCTCTATTTCCTTTCTCCCTAACTGTCCCGTCTCTATTTTCTCTCTCTCTAACTGTCCCGTCTCTACTTCCACTCTCTCTAACTGCCCCGTCTCTTTCCTTTCTCTCTAACTGCCCCGTCTCTATTTCCTCTCTCTCTCTAACTGCCCCGTCTCTTATTTCCTTTCTCTCTAACTGCCCCGTCTCTATTTCCTTTCTCTCTAACTGCACGGTCTCTATTTCCTTTCTCTGTCCCGTCTCTATTTTCTCTCTCTCTAACTGCCCCGTCTCTATTTCCTCTCTCTAACTGCCCCGTCTCTAATTTCTTTCTCTCTCTAACTGCCCCGTCTCTATTTCCTCTCTCTAACTGCCCCGTCTCTAATTCCTTTCTCTAACTGCCCCGTCTCTATTTCCTCTCTCTCTCTAACTGCCCCGTCTCTAATTTATTTCTCTCTAACTGTCCCGTCTCTATTTCCTTTCTCTCCAACTGCCCCGTCTCTGTCGTATTCATTAGCCCACAAGGTGCAGAAGAATAGGACGTAAAATTCATTTCATTTCTGCTGCCGCCTCTTCTTCCTTTTCTGTCAACTCTTCTTTCTATCTCTAATTACCTTGTCTATCAATGCATGTCTTGTATTTATCCCACTGAATGTTCTACAACCCTGTCTTCCTTCTTCTCTTATGTCTTGTTCAATACAAATCCCTTTTCTTGGTCGTTTCTCCCTGTTTTTTTCTTGTTTTTCGTCTTCTTTATATTACCCCTTTCCACGCACTCTGGATATTGTTCTTTGACGTTCCTAACTAGGCCAAAATTAAAATTTAGCACGAAATAGCTTGATCCTTTGAACCGTACCTTACATTTATCTTATTATTTAGACGTCAGTGGCGAGATTGGAACATTTTGAATTGTTACATAATTTGTATGAAATCCAAATCAAAATGTAAAATGATGAAGTGACTTATTGTTAATCAAAGTTTCAGTCTAAATTGAACTCTTGACTACGTATGGTTCATACATGGAAATAACCATACGTAGTGTTGCAATATGATGAAGTAGTCTGTTCGATACCTACACGATAATCTGGTGGATTTAAAGCATCTTCAAAATGTCAAGCTATTTTTTTTTTGGACGGGGTTCATCAGATAGGATGGGAGAGCGAAATACCAAATAAAAAAATATACGAGAAAACAAGTATCGATTGACTGGAGACGGTATGACGTCATTAACGTGACGCCACGTCAACCTTTCGTCTGCCATCTTGGCCACCCCTTGTCTTTCACAAGCTTTATTCACAGTAAGTCTAATCGTAACAACCAAACAACTGTGTTTTCAAAGTCTTCTATATTTGAAGATGATCTAATGGATATGTTGAGGGAATTCAATAAGTGCAGCAGGATATGCAACTGTTCTAGCACCAAATGATTTTAAATTAAATGATGATTTCAAAGCTGCTATAGTTGCTTCACCACCTGCGGATTTGAGCCAAGTTTCTGTCAGGTTTTATTATATCTTGTATGCCTCCTTAAGTTATAATGTCAGCGGACCATATATCGTCTTTAGTGTAAACTTTAACTTTTAAAAAGTTTTTAGTTTTTCAAAAGTAGGAGAAGATTCTAATTCTCGAACCATTTATTGATCCACTGGATACCAATTCATTATGATCTCTTGTGTAGAATGTCATTATTGAGATGTGAATTTATAAGTTAAATTCGTTTTTGACTAAATATCAAAATGGTTATGTTTTTTACACGACAATTTTATGTGGATACGTATTAAGTTATCTTTCGTTATGTGTTGTATTTGTTCATGCCTAATATTGTACGCAACCTTCACTACACGTGTTTCGTCTGCTCTTTTTTATACATCAGTACACGCTAGGCCTCGCCTCCGTGCCAACTTGCTTATTTTACTAATATCTCAGCTGTATTAGTATGGCTTTGGGCCTAGATAGGCCTAAACGGGCTGGTAAAGGTGTTAGTGCTCGACATTAAAACTGAAATTAAATATACAACTACTCCAATTTCTTCCCCGCAATACCCTACACTGTTTGATCACGTGACACCTCAGCAACAACAACCGCCATTGTTGAAATTGCCTCTGTCTCCCGATGTTCGACAAAAATTGCTCCCAAATTCTCAGTCATTAAAGGCGGATGCTGCACTACGAGGTCTTCAAGGCGAAGTTCAGAAGCTAGAATTGGAGCTAACACAGTTAAAACTCCAACACCAATCCGAAGAATTGAAGAGAGAGATTTTACATCTACAGAATTTACGAACTACAGACTCAGTGCCAACCGTTCAACATAATATGAGAGTAACTAATAATGATTTACCATCTACATTACCTGGTGTACCCAATTTGACATCTATGCTTCAGATGGATGATCCCAACAAAGAAGAAATTTCATCACACCACAGAGGTAATACTAATAAGGCCAAACAAATAGTTGATTTCATTTGGATTAATCCCCTTGATATGGTAAGAGATAGTTAATCAATCGACCTAGGTAAGGGTACTAAGCTACAATTAGGTAGTAGAAAGAGACCACTGGGAAAGGTCACCATGGAACAATGGGCCTTTGCAAGTCTGCAAATAATGTTTGCCTTAAAGCTATGAGACAACAGCGGTTATTTGAAGTATATGCAGAGTGTTTTTCGTCTGGCAGCATATCATATTTGGCAGAGTATTTTACTGTATGATAAGGAATACCGTGAACGCCAAACTGTTGAATTATTTTCGTGGGGAACAGTACTCAGTGAAATCAGAGACTTTCATCTCATACCCAAGCAACAAAATTCCACAACAGCTGCATTGAAAGAGTTAGATAAAGGATCATCAAATTTCAGTGCAAGTTCAACTCGTGAACTGATGGAAGAGAAATTTGTCGACGCTACAACTCTCCCAACTGCTGCATCAGAGGTCAAACTAAATGTCGTCTAGCACACAATTGCTCAACATGTTTTAGTCCTAACCATGGATCATCTCGCCTCAATGGTGTTCTCAATGGTTTTAAAATAACGGACTTGCCCGATCGTTTGCCTGGCGTGTTTTGCAAGAATCGTACATCTGCTTTAAATCATAAAAGATCAATAGAAAAACAAATTATAGAAGAAATAAACAATGGAAATCATGTGATTATTGACAATAAACCTAAAGTTGTTTCGTCTTTAGAAGCAATCAAAAAGCCAAATGGAAAGATGAGACTTATCCATGATGCAAGCTTACCAATTAACAATTCATTGAATAGTTTAGTGAATGACAAGTCGTGTTCATACATGGATCTCAATGTTGCTTGTGAATTAATTAAATCAAATTCTTTTTTGGCAAGAATTGATCTATCACGTGCTTATCGGAGTGTAAAAATTCATTCATCTGATCAATGTCTTACTGGTTAGTGTTGGAAATTTGAGGGCTCAGAAAAATCAACTTTTCTAGTTGACACAAAGCTTCCTTTTGGCTGTGCTAAAAGCCCTCAAATTTTCCGAAAACTTAGTAGTGCAGTGTGTCTTATTATGAGTAGATATGGTATAACTGTTATTGCTTACTTGGATGATTTCTTAATCATAGCAGACTCTTTTGACAAGTGTAATACAGCTATGCAACTTACAATATTAGTTTTCGGGGAAGGGAGGGTTTGATTCTCCCAAATGTACAGGCCTAGGGTGGAGCAGACACTTTATTTAGAAATTAGGATTAAGGGTCTTGATATTGAGTTTTCTTCTGTTCTTATTCTGATATGAAATTAGAAAAATAACTCGCCCTATGGGCGAGATGTTTGGTATCTGTTATGTGCTGATTGTTTTTAGTTTACTATGAACAATATTATCATTTAAGTTCTTATTTTTTGAATATGCAACTATCATTTTCTGCTTATAGACATGGGGGAATTTCTCTTGAAGGCTCTTATAGTGGGCATGAACTATCTTGCTTGCTCGATTGCTGGTTGTATTAAACGGGACAACAAAGGGTGCTATGCCTACATTATGATGAATATTTAGTCCTATAGGTCTTGCTGTATTCAATGTCTCAATCCAATGGGCTTCCCTAGATTGACGGAATTTGGTAGTTTCATCTTCGGGCAAGTCAATTTCTATACGCTCAATTGGGATTAGGGCGAGATCGTCTATTGAGTGGTCGTCGAGGTTGAAATGATTAGAAACAGGCTTGTCTTTCTTTAATTTGATGTCTGACCTATGAGCATTAAAGCGAGTTCGTAAATTATTCTTAGTTTCTCCTACATATTGTTTGGGGCATTTCTTGCATGAAATTAAATATATTACATTCGAATGTTCACATGTTAGATGTTCCTGGATCGGGTACCTTTTATTCGTAGAG
>NW_008708670.1:17825-19717 GCF_000327385.1 Lottia gigantea | reverse complement strand
CTGGGTTTCTATTAAAAGCTTTACGAACTGCCGTTAAACCAGTAGTGTTATCGAAATGTCGATAGAAATTAAAATAGCATTAGAGGGAACTCAAAGATTTTTTATTTTATTGACAAAATCGGTTGTGTCTTTAAGGTAGGCGCGATGTTGACATGCTAGAGGTAGTAAGAAATGATCAATGTATTCTGACACTGCATATGACTCACTACCACAGTCAGATATAATCGGGCGGCCTTTAGGGATTTTATTCGAGATAAACCACTCCTTGGTTGGATTCTTATGGATTTTAGGCAAAGTGTACAAATGTCTCTCGCGACAATCAGGTTTGGCAGACAGATAGTCATATTGTTTCTGAGATAACTAGTTTTGACTAAATCGGCAAGAATATTGTTAATCATGTTAGCAGTTTCTTTGAAAATTGGTTTCGGTAAAATGGCATAATGTTTAGGATTGTTCAGTTGATTCTCTGCTTCTGAAACGTAATCCTCCCTATTCAGAATGACACAACATGAACCTTTGTCACTCTTTTTAATAATAATGCTATCGTCTTTCTTAAGTAAGTTTAACGCTTCACGTTCCACTCGTGTCAGATTAGGCTTTTCGTGTGTTATGGAAAGGTTCACTATTTGGCTATTCATACTCGCAAATGCTTTCAATATTTCAGGATGGATGGCGGCCTGAGGGGGTGTCCACGTGGATTTAGGAATAAACATTGTTCTAGCACCACGTGGGGGTGGTTTCGAAAAAAATATGTGCAGCTAAGATTTCGTTGAAATCGTTCAATGGATGGTCGGAGATAATTCAAGTTAGCTATCTTTGGTGTGGGAATAAATTTAAGTCCACGGTCTAAGATTGAATGCTGAAGGGGTGTGAGAATTTTGCGGCTCAAGTTAACTACAGTTTGGCCTAGCGGTGGCCTCTCAGTATTTTTATCCCCAGTAATTAGTTTAAAGACGTACTCGATGCTTGAAGCTGGTGTATCCAAAACAAATAAATGCTGTTTGCTGTTTCTGGAGACCAATGAAGATTATCAACTGGTTCGAATTCTTCTTCGTAGGGTGGTAAGATTGTTGCGCTGTTGATACTGGACTCCATCATCATGTTGTTGAGAGTGCTGAGGTTCTGTTGTGCTTTCTTCGAGATTTTATTTGAAATGGGTATACATGTGAAGAGGATCTTGGAGTTTGGGAAGGTTTTGTTGTCTGTGGCGATTAATTTCTGGGCTTGGTTAAAGGAGGTCTTTGGTAGCTGATCACGGCTGTTGAAGCCTACATGAAGAATAATGGTAGTAGGTTTGGGATCATGGTCGTATGATTCCAGGATTGACTGTATGTGATGGATTTGGGCACCGGGGTAAGAATGTATTTCAGTGTCTGGACTGGTTTTGGTAATTCGATTCAGGTTAGATGATATAAAAATCAAGGTAGATTAGCGGGTAGCTTCTATAATGATTTGTCCTTGGTTTTGTGATAATACGGTTTGGTAGCGGATATAATGGTCGTCGACGGTGTGATTGGTACTGGTTTGGTAGTTGTTAGAATTGTAGCATTGGGAACGGACTGGGATCTCGTTCGAGGGGGGGAAGGTGTGGATGTACATCTCGACTTGGATGGAGACTGAGGGGTGGTTTGCTGGTCCAAAAACGCACAGAAGGAAGAAAGGTTGGCGAATCCTGGATCACGTGGTGAAGATTCAGATGGTGTGGAAGGGGAAGACGATTCTGAAAGTGAAAAGAGAAGGGGAGTGCCCTCTCTACGAGAGCGTTTACCTATGTCTGCTGGACTAGGAGTAGGTGAACTTCGGGCTCGTTTAGGGGTTTGGTTCGGCAGCGTCGTGGCTCTAGATGGTGCAGGTGATAGAGATATGGTTACTCTGGTTTTTGTTTCGTTGAT
>NW_008708670.1:13985-17775 GCF_000327385.1 Lottia gigantea | reverse complement strand
AAGCGGGAAAGAGTATAAGCGACACAGTGAAACAATCTANCGAGTGAAAGAAATTAGAGCTATAAAGAGAACTTCGAAACAGGAGATTAGAAGAAAGGAAAGGAAAAGGTTTTAAAGTTATAGGATAAAAATGATTGTCGCTCACGCTCCAAAAACTTATTTCGGTTCAGGATATATACAAAACTCATTGGGTTCTCTTCCTGGATTTCCATGGGCGAAATATGCCGGAGAAAAACATCTTCCGGGTCATAATTACACCGGTCCAGGTACTAGGTTAGATCTGCGATTAGACGAAAACGATAAACCCAAACCAGGGGAAGAACCAGTCAAAAGAGTTGACGCCGCCGCGCTTAAACACGACATACTATACAGAAACAAAGACATAAACTTCAGACACGAAGCAACCAGACAAATGATAATCGAACTTGAAAATATTCCAAATCCAACTTTCAAAGAGAGAATGCAAAGAGTATTAATCATTAAACTGTTAAAAGCAAAGATGAAATTGGGCATGGGATGGGCAGATGAAATTCATAAAGAATTTAGAAAAACTAAACTTTTTAAAAGTTAAAGTGTTTGAAAAAGATGAAATATGGTCAGCCGATTTAATTCATATGCCAGTCGAAAGAGGATTTAAATATTGCTTAACAGTTATAGATTTGTATACGAGATATGCTTGGGTTATTCCTTTGAAAAACAAAACGGGATTATCAGTCAAACACGCATTTGAAACGATTATGAAACAATCTAACCAACATCCAGAAAAATTGTTGGTAGATAAAGAAGTGAATTTTATAACAAAAATATGAAATCTCTGGGATTTGAAATTTACAGCACGCATAACGAAGGCAAAGCTGTAGTAATAGAAAGATTTAACAGGACTCTAAAAAATAAATTATTCAAAAAGTTCACGGAATTGAAATCTCAAAAATGGCTTAAAATATTACCAGAGGTTGTAGATGAATACAATAACAAAATTCATTCATCTATAGGTGTCACACCAACACAAGCCTCGAGTAATCCAAACATTGTACAGTCAATTAACGCGCAACATAACTACGAAAATGAAATAAAGAATTTAAATATCAAACCCAAATTTAAAGTCGGAGATCGAGTTCGTATTTTCAAATATAAAAGCAAATTCGAAAAAGGTTACGTTGGATACTGGACAAACGAAATATTCATCGTTGATAAAGTAAACACCACATCACCTCCGACATATGAATTAATCGATCAAGACAAAGAACAAAACATAGCACGGTTTTATCAAAAAACCGACTTTTAAAATTAATGAATTTCTCGAAGATGAAGAATTTGATAGAAGATTAAGAGATGTAGACAAGCATTTACGCTTTCTTAAATTTAAATTTAAATTTATATGCAAATTTTCAACAATACTCCTCAAAAAAACCGACTTTTAAAATTGAATGAATTTCTCGATAAATATAGAAGCGATACAACCACAAACTTTCAACTTATGAGATGGGCGAATGAGTTAAATATATCACCGTTTTATTATTGTATGACAGATGAAATAAATGATCTGAAATATAAGAAAGGTAAATTTTACGCGATAACAAATATACATACTTCCGATCAAAAAGGAGTTCATCATTCTGCTTTGTACAAAGACTCTTCAAATGACTTATATTTCTTCGATTCTTATGGATTAGAACCCACTGAAGAGATAATCCAATTGACTAATAAACCAATCAAATGCTCTTCCTTTCAAATTCAATTACTGGGACAATAGTTTTGTGGTCAGCTTTCACTTTGGGTTTTATATCAGTTGAGTTTAGGAAAACAGTTCGAAGAAATTGTAATAAATTTAACTCAATAAAAATGGCGAATAAGTTTGGATTTAAAAACTAAAACACCTAACACTACAGTGTGGATAAATAAAGCGAAACCTTACTTTGTGGATCAAATCGGAGACACTCTTCAAGGTGATTTAGATATGAACAATTTCAAAGTAACTAATTTAAAGTCTCCGGAAAATGATAATGACGCTGTTCACGAGAAATATTTACGGGAACAAATAAATTCAATTGAAGTAAATAAAAACCATTTAGAAGATAAAATAAGTAATGTGAAAAGATTCTTCAAACGTCAACTAAATAATAAAAATGTTGTTAATGATACTAAACTACAACAAGAGGTAAAAAGATTAAAAAGTTTTATTCAAAAAGAATTGGTCAACGTAGCGAATAAAACTGAGTTACAAAATTTAATTTCATTAATATCTAAATTAGAAGATAAGATTGCAAAACAAAAATTTGACATTCAACAATTGAGATAACATTCCAGATGGAAATGAAGATACGTTTCAACAGGAATTAAATGCTCTGGAAACTAAACTTAACAGTGAATTACAAAAAGAACTAACAAATATTAAACAACAAATACAAAACATAGATGAAAACATAGATGATAGCGAAATCAAAACCTATATTCATCAACAAATACAGAACATTGATGATAGTGTTATTCAACAACAGATAACCACTATTAATAACCTAGTTTAAAACAGATAAAAATATAGTCGCATTAGAGAAAAAGTATCTCAAGAAAGAATCATATTATTTTAAACTTCTATTTGGAGTAATGGGAATTCATGATGATCCTTCTATAACTGAAAATATTGATAAATCAAAAGTCTATGAATATAAAAAATATAGCTTTACAGCAAATATTAGAGTATATTCTGTTCCAAATTATACTATTTACCCCCAAAATAGTTTTGATCCAGATGATCATATAATTTATCAACCAATATTTGATAAACCTTATTAACCAGTATTTTTTAATTTCCGAGGAAAACTTATAATTTAAAGTAATTTTCCTTTTCAGGTAAAAGTTGATTCAATATTCTTCAGACAAAACCCTCGTTTTTCTAATAAATTTAACAATAAAAAAGTTCTTCAGTTTATCAATGGTACAGAAAATGTAGAATCTAAAGAATTATAAATATACGACGAAAACAACAAGGTTAATCACTTATATGAAATTAAAACGAGTGGAAAATATATAGATAGGTTTAGAATGTTAATCATACCAGATAATGAAGAAGATAATCTTTCATTGAGTAATTTTGATATGATATTGGAGACGGAAAGTCCACCATCAGCAAGTATTATTAGAAATCCAAAACCACAAAATATAGGGGAAATAAGGAATTTCGCGTTTTTACGAGCAACAGACTTTGAATACGTAAAACTATATTTTGTTGATAATGATATATTTACCTCAATCGATATTCATAAAAGTCAACAACAACAAAATTTTTTGATACCAACAAAAAGAGATGATGTATCTGTTTTAATATTAGTAAACCAAAATTTTCAGTTCATCTGAATAAGATTAATGATTTGAAAGAACAAATATCCTTGGTAAATATGCATTTTTTTATTAGTAAAGGTGAAGTAGCTTTATCTGAAATTCATTTAATTTAATTACCTAAAAAATGGAACTAGAAAGTAGAGAACAATACATGATAGAAAAACAAAACGAACTAAAACAATTCAACAAATGCAGAAAAACATGGAGTAGAATCGATTCTGTTTTCAAAACATTAAGTACAGTTTTAACAAGAGGGATAACGGTGGCAACAGCCGTAACCGGTGGATTAATGCTTCCAATAATTGTCCCAACTGTATTAGCCGCGTTCACTGCGGTTCAAACTTCATCTTGTGGTTTGATTACTTTAGGTTTTACATCAAAACAGAAAGCTTATTATAAAAAGAAAACAGAAATTTTAAATACATATCTTAATAAATTGTTTATATTTTTC
>NW_008708670.1:12367-13374 GCF_000327385.1 Lottia gigantea | reverse complement strand
TACTTTCTTTCGAACTGCCCCGTCTCTATTTCTGTTCTCTATAACTGCCCCGTCTCAATTTTCTTTTCTCTCTAACTGCCCCGTGTCAATTTTCTTTTTCTCTAACTGTCACGTCTCTATTTCCTCTCTCTCTAACTGCCCTTCTCTGTTTCCTCTCTCTCTAACCTTACATTTTTTCTTATTATTTAGACGTCAGTGGCGAGGTTGGAACACTTTGAATTGTTACATAATTTGTATGAAATCCAAATCAAAATGATTAAGTGACTTATTGTTAATCAAAGTTTCAGTCTAAATTGAACTCTGACTACGTATGGTTCATTCATGGAAATAAAATATAGTGTTGCAATACGATGAAGTAGTCTGTTGATACCTACGCGATAATCTGGTGGATTTAAAGCATCTTCAAAATGTCAAGCTATTTTTTTTGAACGGGTTAATCAGATAGTATGGGAGAGCGAAATACCAAATAAAAAAATATACGAGAAAACAAGGAGTATAGATTGACTGGAGACAGTATGACGTCATCTTGGTCACCCCTTGTCTTTCACAAGCTTTATTCACAGTAAGTCTAATCGTAACAACCAAACAACTGTGTTTTCAAAGTCTTCTATATTTGAAGATGATCTAATGGATATGTTGAGGGAATTTCATAAGTGTGCAGCAGGATATGCAAATGTTCTAGCACCAAATGATTTTAAATTAAATGATGGTTTCACAAGTTGAAATTTATCTTTAGAGCGGAGGTTTCTAGAAGGAACATATGGTTGAACAAGATCGTGATTGTAAGAAGGACCAACGTTAATAACTGCTTGAAAACACAAACATAGTAATGTGCGCAGTAGTTTTAGTACGTGTTACTAGTATGGCAGTTCGATTTTGTATCTTCTGCAGTCGTTTAATCAGGGTGTCCGGTTAGCCATACAAAAGACTGTTACAATAGACAATAGCCGAACGACTGAGGATGAGACATCTAACAAGTGTGGCACACGTATCTCTGGTGATAAGAT
>NW_008708670.1:0-1448 GCF_000327385.1 Lottia gigantea | reverse complement strand
TAGACAAAGTTATGACAAAAAAACGAAGAAAAAAAAATCCGGAACAGACGTGAAACTTTGGCCGCCATTTTGATTTCCCTGAAACTCTTCGATTTTTATTCAGCCAATTTGGCTGAACCGAATTTCAAAATTTTGGTGTCAAATGAAAGAACATAAAAATTAAGAGAGATCGCAGGAAGCCGATTTTTGAATTTCGATTTTGTTTTTTTGCAATTTGCGATTGAATTTTTTCAAAGTTTGAAGGGTCATATCTCGTGATCTTGAACTTTGATGACCTTGACCTTTATAGGGTCAAAGGTCATTGACCTTGGCTATCATTTGATACTTTGACCTTTGACCTCCGACATGTACTTCCGGTTTTATAGCTTTCCGAAAACAGGCAACTTTGGACTGCTCTAACACGTGACCTAATTAACCTAGAGGGTTAATTTTTTCGGATTCTTAATGTGCTTTTCATGCTCTTTCAAGTGAATTATAACAATCGTTTTTTAAAGCAAAATTGAAATTCGTGAATTTTTCAAATTTGAGTTTTTTTTTTTACAATATTTCTGTTTCTTTGAGCTTGGTGTGTATATATCTTATGACCTATTTTATGTAGAACATTGAAACTTGGAACACAACAAGACAATTTGAATATGAATTAACCTATGACAAAAAAGTTGAGGTGGGCGTGGCACATCCGGTGGAATTACTAATTGTTTACATTTTGGGAAAGGGGCATAACTCGCATAGGATACATTTGTTCACAAAGGAACTTTGCACACAATTACCTCATTATTTTGGCCAGTTTGTGTTAATAGGTCAATTGTTTCAGCTTTATAGTTCCAAAAAAGGAACGGGTTTTTAAATTTCCATATTTTCAATTTTCTATTTTGACCTTTATTGACTCTTGTTGACCTATATCTTTTGACCTGTATGATGTAGAAGCTTTAAATTTGGAATACTACATAACATTCAGAATATCAATTAACCTATGCAAAAGAAATTAAGGTGGGTGTAGCACATCCGTGTTAAATTACTCATTATTGACAATTTTGACAAGGGACTTAACTCGCAACGTATACATTTGTTCAAAATGGAACTTTGCATACAATTACTTCATCCGTTGAGCCACGTTGTCTTAGAAGTTCGATTGTTTCAGCTTTATAGTTCAAAAAAAGGAACAGGTTTTGAAAATTCAAAATTTTCAATTTTTGACCTTGACCTTTTTTGACCCTGATTTTTGTAGGATCAAAGGTCATTCAAATTGGTTATCTATTTATACTTTTATATTTGCTGTCCTATCTCAACTTCCGGTTTTATAGCCGTAAATATTTAAAAATTTTGATGACTTGTTTCTCGTAACCTTGACCTTTGTTGACCCTCTCCCTTTCAATGTTAAATGTCATTGACCTTGGCTATCTTCTGATACTTTCATTTGTGAGGTCTGTCTACTTCCGTTATAACAA
>NW_008708669.1:8649-10113 GCF_000327385.1 Lottia gigantea | reverse complement strand
GCGTTTGATCGAGTACAAAATTATTGTAGATGCGGTCGGTAGTGATTGTTTATTGTTTACATTCATTGTAGATTTTTTCTAATAAACAATATCTTATCTTATCTCATACATTATAAATGATTTGGGGAACTAATTTTGCCTACATGGTCCTTCTACAATATATTATGATGTACCAAATAGCCTAAGACAAACGGTCTACGGTGAAAGTCTCTCTAGCGCTCTGCAACAGATTCTGCTTTACAGAAACTGTCAAGTATTGCCGAAAGTCAATAAGGTATAGAACAGTAGGATATAAAACTCCATTTCATTTCATTAGCTCAAAAAGGTACAGAACAGTAGGATATAAAACTACATTTCATTTCATTAGTTCAATAAGATACAGAACAGTAGGATATAAAACTCTATTTCATTTCATTAGACCAATAAGATATAGAACAGTAGGATATAAAACACCATTTCATTTCATAAAGTCAATAAGATACAGAACAGTAGGATATAAAACTCTATTTCATTTCATTAGTTCAATAAGATACAAAACAGTAGGATATAAAACTCAATTTCATTTCATTAGTCCAATAAGATACAGAACAGTAGGATATAAAACACCATTTCATTTCATAAAGTCAATAAGATACAGAACAGTAGGATATAAAACTCTATTTCATTTCATAAAGTCAATAAGATACAGAACAGTAAGATATAAAACTCTATTTCATTTCATAAAGTCCAATAAGATACAGAACAGTAAGATATAAAACTCTATTTCATTTCACAAGTCCAATAAGATACAGAACAGTAGGATATAAAACTCCATTTCATTTCACAAGTCCAATAAGATACAGAACAGTAGGATATAAAACTACATTTCATTAGTCCAATAAGATACAGAATAGTAGGATATAAAACTCCATTTCATTTCATTAGTCCAATAAGGTACAGAATAGTAGGATATAAAACTACATTTCATTTCACTAGTCCAATAAGGTACAGAATAGTAGGATATAAAACTACATTTCATTTCATTAGTCCAATAAGATACAGAACAGTAGGATATAAAACTCCATTTCATTTCATTAGTCTAATAAGATACAGAACAGTAGGATATAAAACTACATTTCATTTCACTAGTCCAATAAGGTACAGAACAGTAGGATATAAAACTCTATTTCATTTCATTAGTCCAATAAGGTACAGAATAGTAGGATATAAAACTACATTTCATTTCATTAGTCCAATAAGGTACAGAATAGTAGGATATAAAACTACATTTCATTTCATTACTCCAATAGGGTTGGCTACAGAACAGTAGAATGTTAAACTCATTTCATTTCATTATTCCTTTTAAGTAGGACAGTAGGACATGGAATTCCATTTTATTTCATTAGCTCTTTATCTTGGACCGCATCGATTTCATCCCATTTGTCCAAGCAATCTTAGGGCGTAAAACCCCATTTCATTTCTTTT
>NW_008708669.1:0-3674 GCF_000327385.1 Lottia gigantea | reverse complement strand
TGTTTATTTAGTATTTAGGTTTGTCGATTCAGCAGCATCCCTTTCAGAGAGTCCACTTGATTAATAATGTCTATGTTATACTTTGGTTTGTCAACATGACATTTCCTTCAGAGAGTCCACATAGTTAATAATGTTTATTTGGTATTTAGGTTTGTCAATTCAGCAGCATCCCTTTCAGAGAGTCCACTTGATTAATAATGTCTATGTTATACTTTGGTTTGTCAACATGACATCTCCTTCAGAGAGTCCACATAGTTAATAATGTTTATTTGGTATTTAGGTTTGTCAATTCAGCAGCATCCCTTTCAGAGAGTCCACTTGATTAATAATGTCTATGTTATACTTTGGTTTGTCAACATGACATCTCCTTCAGAGAGTCCACATAGTTAATAATGTTTATTTGGTATTTAGGTTTGTCAATTCAGCAGCATCCCTTTCAGAGAGTCCACATAGTTAATAATGTTTATTTAGTATTTAGGTTTGTCAATTCAGCAGCATCCCTTTCAGAGAGTCCACTTGATTAATAATGTCTATTTGATACTTTGGTTTGTCAACGTGACATCTCTTTTAGAGAGTCCATATAGCTTATAATGTTTTTTTGGTATATAGGTTTACAAACTCAGCAGCATCCCTTTCAGAGGGTCCACATAGCTAAATAATGTTTATTTGCTATTTAGGTTTGTCAATTGAGCACCATCCATTTCAGAGAGTCCACATAGCTTATACTGTTTATTTGGTTCTCAGCTATGTATCCCTCACAGATAGGCATCTGGTAATGTTATGTGGCATGTATGTTTGTCAACATGACATCCCTTTCAGAGAGTCTGTGTAGTCAATGTGTTACAAGGTAGTTTAATGAGTTAGAACTATATAGAATGTAATAATATGCTCGCTATATCCAGTGTTTATTGATTACTGAAGAATGTTCTCTATAATTGAAGAATCTGATAAAATCATCTTGTATAGATTGATTCTATATTTCAACAGGTCAACATGGTAGCTCTGGTATAACTTATTAAAATTATAACAATTTCTTGTCTTTTTTGTTTTCTGATAATTTCCTCTCCATTGTAATCTTAATAAGTTTTTAACCAAAAGACTGTCCACTTGATGTTATTTTTTAACCAATCAAAGTGTGTCATGTTGAACCTGTTGCTTGATAACATATCAAAATGTGGGATAGCCAAACTCAAAGAGATTGACATATCCCTTTACTTTAAGTTTTGATATCCCACATGGCATGCTTTGATTGGTTAAAAATACTACCTTTGGGCCAGACATTTGGTAGAAAATTAATCAGATTACCATGGAGACTAGAAATATCATATAAGAAAAGAGATCTGAAATTGTAATATAATTATTAGGTTAGACTATTGATGGAAAAATCTAGTATGACTTATCAATATTCTGGTAATAGGGGAACATTTTTCTCTCACATAAGTTTTACTTGTCCAACTTCAGTAGGAACACAGGCTGATAATAGGTCAGTTGTCTAAAGATCACACAGCATGAAACTCTGAGTAACAACAGGTTTTAAGTTCTGTTTAAATATTCCTTCATCTCTCTAAAATTGATGTATTTAGCACTTTTTTGACAGTGAGAGATATTCATATTAACAGCTGACAGATCTAAAACGGGTGGTTGTAAGGAACTTGTTATGTGCATAGACATTTTTTGATCCATTTTCTAGATTATGTGGTGATTTTGTTTGTGACGTGTGTTGAGACCGTGGGGTAGAAATAGGATCTGTTGACCTAAATACCTGAAAAATGACACCTAACATTGTTTTGATCTACTAAGGGTCATTGTCAGTATAATTGGACCACAATGTTTTGACCAACTGATTTCACCTAGAAACATCAAATTACAAACCTCAACTATGTGGACAAGGTATTTAGTGGTTAAAGGGACAGATGAGCCATTTTATTGACCAATCATACATTAGTCTCAAAAACAGGAATATTTTAGCTAAGCCAATCAGTAATAGTGTTTACAGCTCACCATGGATATATGAGCCTTCAAATCCATGTGTGTCTAGAATTATCTACTATCATATATAAAAAATACCTAGTAGGAAAATAAATTCCTAGTTTTAGATATTTTTGAAGAAATATGTGATTTTTGTACATGTCTAGTACATGTACTTCTGAAGACTTTACATATATTCAAAATGGCGCACCTGTCCCTTTAGTGGGATCAAAGTTGGTTGGTCTTTTTTAGACACCTGATACCACTTTTCATTATGAAATATTTACTCACTTATGATTGATATACTTCCTCATGTTTGGAGTTCATTAGCTGCTACCAATGTATTGCCAAACTGTTATTTTTGACTTTGTTTGAGCAGCAAAACAACATGCACAGGGCAGTGCATGCTAAATCTTCTAGACACCAATTTTCTTTATGAAATACATCCTCATTTATGATTGATATACTTCCTAATGTTAAAAGTTCATTAGCTATTTTGTACTATGTTGTTTCGTTTTGCGATTCATATTGCAAGTACTTGGTTTATTTATTGGACTCTAATAATTTTTTAGAGGCATGAGTCCACTAGCCATCCTGGATCATTCAAGATAAGATAAATGAGGTAGGTATGAAATGAGTCCACTAGCCATCCTGGATCATTCAAGATAAGATAAATGAGGTAGGTATGAAATGAGTCCACTAGCCATCCTGGATCATTCAAGATGATAAGATAAATGAGGTAGGTATGAAATGAGTCCACTAGCCATCCTGGATCATTCAAGATAAGATAAATGAGGTAGGTATGAAATGAGTCCACTAGCCATCCTGGATCATTCAAGATGACAAAATCGATGAGGTAGACATGAAATGAATCCAATAGCTATAAGCCATCTTGATCAATGACTTTAAAAAATAAAAACAAGTGTGAACTTTTGTGACCCTGAACATTATGAAAACAATACTTGTATGTTAATAATCCTATAGATAAAGTCATGTTTGACCACCTGTCTGTCTGTAATAATAGATGATAATCAGTGAACCAGGTAATAACAGGTGACTGTTTGTTTGTTCTAGGTGTTACAGGTGAAAATTTGACCTTTATGTTACAAAAAAAGTGACAAATTAGTTCAAAGTAAAAATTTACCTGTAAAAATTTCACTTATGATGACCATGACCTAATTTTATAACAATCTTAAATCCAAAATTTTATTTTCAAAAATCAGGAAATAGATTTTATTTTTGGTGAATATGCTTTCGCGATATGTTTTAATAATATGTAAAACTAATTGTTTTTAGGACATAATTTTATGGAAATAGGAATGAGTGAATGAATACATTGTACTATATATTAAACTTTTCTGGAAAAGAGATTTATCAGATGAATAGTTGTGGGTGGAGTCTGTCAATGACCCCAAAATGTGTTACATTCAAACCAGGGAATTCCAGTAGAAAAGTTGTCATTATTTTCAAAACTTCTCTAATAATTGTTTCATTTTGTATTCTGACGAATTTACAAACTTTTCTAATATTTTACCCTATTTAAATGATGTAAAGATGTTAAAACTTTTTATCACTGTGTGATTGATTGTTATTGTGTGAAGATTTATAGAAATAATCAGCTTGTTATAACTGACTGTCAGCTTATGTTGGTTTTCATCCACTTAACTAGGCTTTAACTTAGTTGTTTAGAGTGGTTATAGGTTTTT
>NW_008708668.1:0-5143 GCF_000327385.1 Lottia gigantea | reverse complement strand
ATTAGTCGAATTAAATGACAAAGATTTATCTCAAATCATTCAGTCGATAAATCACGGAATGGACAGAGACACGTTTAAAAAAGTTTGTAAAGCTCAATGGAGAAATCCAGATGATCATGGATATGTATTTGTTAATACTAGAAAACCTGCGGGTGAAAGAGTTATGATCGGCATATGTTAATTTTATTTTTTTTGAAATGACGGATTGGAATAATATTTTAAAAAGAAATAGAGAATATATCAAAGCTAAGAATAAAATAAAGACCCAAGTTGAAAATAACAGATTACAACAACTCGGATTAATGGAAAATCTGCAAACTCTATTTCAACCCATATTAAAAAGTCAAGAAGATATTAAAAAGAAATTAGCTTTAGAACCCACACCTCATATAGAACCCAAACCGATTGAATATAATGGTATTATAATTAGGACATTAGACGATATAAAACGTCTTTTTTCAAACCCTGACTCAGATTTACCAAAGAGCATTTCACCAATCATTGATGAAGTGGGGTTATTGTTTAATGGTTTTAGAATAAGATTTAGTGGAAATTCACCACAATTCAAAATCGACTCAACAGATTTTATATACACATTAACAAAAGGGTTAATAGATTTAATGAATGGCGAGGATGTTGAAATTGCCGATTACAAGGATTTAGTAGCATACTCAAAATTTCTAGATGCAATAAGAAAGTCGGGACCCGAAACAAGAAGATCGAAAGAAGTTAAACTATATAAAAGAGTAATTGAACAGGATGAAGAGGATGTAGATGATTATGCAGAAGATTATACACCAATCACACAAGAAATAGACGAATTCGATGATATGGTGGCATCTGGGCAAGGTATAACTTTTTTACCAGATAACAACGAGGAACTAGTTAATAGATTAGAAATAATATTAGCAATATACATTAAATTGTCTCTAGACTACGAGTATGAACTCGATCGCAATAAACAGTACGAGCTGGGATTAACCCTTTAAGACTACTGTACGTAATATTACGTACTAAAATAAAAAGCCGTTCCGACTACAGTACGTAATATTACGTACAACGGCATTTGCGGTAAAATCTTCGAAAATTACGTTACATTGGTAAAGAATTAATTGTGTTCTTGGAAAAGGAGTTATTCCCCTTTGGTAAACAATCAAAATGGCCGCCTGCTGTCAATTCTTTTTGTTTTTTTTTGTAAATAATGGCCAAAAGATCGGCCTCGGCCATTGTTAATGATCCTTCATTTTGGGAATCTGGTGACGATGAATCAATTGATCGTGACAGCGATGTAGAAGACGCTGATTTTATTATTCCCATTGATGAAAACTCTTCCGATTCCGATAATGATTCTACTGCCGATTTTGACAGTTCAACAAGTAGGCCTGGAAGTAAGCCCGATGGCCATGATGATGTAAATTTTGCTGTCGGTATTCTGACCGAAAATGCCAGTGAAAATGAAATTGATGAAACTGAATATGAAGTTGAAGTAAATAGAGGTATTATTCCTGAATTTCCTGCACAAAACAGACAACAATGGACACAGAATATTCACAACCCCCCTGATATCAGATTTTCACAAACTGTTGGTGTAAATAATTTTGATGAAGTTTCAAGGAAGTCAGAAGTAGAACTTTTTTATCTTTTTTTCACTGATTACCTTCTTCGTGACATAGTGATAGAAACAAACAGATATGCTTCTCAGTGTAGGCAACAACCCCCAAGAAAAGGTGAAAACCATCCCGAATGGAAAGACCTCACTGTTCCAGAATTCAAGGCTTGGATTGGTCTCGTTTTGGCATCGGGAATTGTACAGAAGAAGGGACGCCTTGCAGATTATTGGGCAAAACATTGGTTGTTGCAAACACCAGGCTTCAACAAAACCATGACAAGTAGACGTTTCTTACAAATACTAGCATACTTCCATTTTGTTGACAATATGTCCAATACTGTTGATAAAAGTGACAAACTTTGGAAAGTGGACCATATTTTACAATATTTAATTAAACGCTTTCAAGAAATTTACCAACCTTCAAGACAATTAGCAGTAGATGAAACGATGATAAAATTTAAAGGTCGATTGAAAATTAAACAATATATTAAAATAAAACCTGTGAAATGGGGAATTAAATTATTTACGTTAGCAGAATCGACTACTGGATATGTGTTAAATATAATACCGTATACTGGTATGCGTGGTGATACAACTTTTTCCAAGACTGCACAAACTGTTTTGGATATTTCTGAACAATATTTACACAAAGGACATATTTTATTTATGGACAATTACTACACCAGTATTGAACTGATGGAAGAGTTACAATCAAGGAGAACTTTATCTTGCGGAACTGTGAATTCTAATAGGAAAGGCTTACCATTGGATATGAAACCTAAATGTGACAAAGTGAAGAAGTTGAAACGGGGCGAAAGTTTGAAGCGGATGAAAGGGAATATATTGGCAATTACATGGAAGGATACTAGAGCAGTGAATTTACTTACAAACATTCCTGACAGTATTACAGATATAATGGTGAGCAGACGTGATAAATTTGGAACAGTTATTGACATTAGTAAGCCTAAAGCTATTGACATTTATAATACATTTATGGGGGGTGTAGATCTTTCTGATCAACTTGTCTCCACTTACAGACGTCACATGAAATCACAAACTTGGTATTTGCAAATTTTTTTTCATTTACTAAGATTATCTGTGGTGCAGGCATTTCTTTTATATAAGAAAATTAACATTGGTTCAAAGATAACTCAGAAAGACTTTTTTGTCAAAGTTATTGACGGGTTGATAGGTGGACGCACGTACACCTCACGTCAAGGTCGTCCTTCAACTGGCCCTGTTGTAAATCCAGATTCACGTTTAAATCGTGAATTAGATCATTCGCCTTTCAAATTTGACAGTCAGTCAAAGTGTACTGTTCACATCAATAGAGTAGACACAACTTTCGGATGTTCTGTTTGCAAAGTTAGAATGTGTCCCCACCCTTGTTTCCATCGTTATCATTATATGGCCCATTATAAATTTGATGATCCAGCTAAAAAGAGGAAAGTGACAGAAGAATAAAAAACAAAAATTGACTCTCACACTTTAAAGGGATTGTACAGAGGTTTCTAAACCTTTTATGTGTATAGGGGACACTGAAAGCATCTATTTGCACCATTCCAATTCTCAGACAGCTGTCCGTGATTATATAGCAATTCCACTAAAACAAACGTTTTATGACGTCACTAATCTAAAGCTACTAATAATATCTAAGCAGCTTTTGATTAGTGATGTCATAAAACATTTAGTGGAGTTGCTAGAATCACAGAGGTCTGACTGAAAATTGGAATGGTGCAAATTCGATGCTTTCAGTGTCTCCCATGCAAATATAAAGTTCAGAAAACCTCTTTACAATCTCTTTAATATCAAATATAATATTTTATTGCAAACTTTATCTGTTTGGATGATACAAACATAGAATTCAATTGCTTACATTTGATATTCACCTTTTGAAATTAACATAAATTCATTTTATTCTTACTTTTCTGCCCCTATTTGGGCTGATGAATTCGAGCAACACAAGGCAGTGTGCAATGATGTAGATTTTACTAGGACAGCGGTATATTGTAATATATGGGGGAAGGGGGGTTGATATCATAATTAGGCTATGTATGGGGGGAAAGGAGGGTGGATGTAAACATGGAAGTGGCAGGAAATGTATCAATGTTCCTGACCAGGGAATGGATGCAGTGAAATAGATGTAGAAGACTTCAGGGACATGGGGGGGGGGGGGGGATGCCATAATTAGGCTATGTATGGGGGGAAAGGAGGGTGGATGTAAACATGGAACGTTCACGTTCACCAACAGCATTTGACATTTGGCTCACGATATTCGCCAACTCTTATTTTATTTCCTACTGTCAAGGGGTCTTTAAATGTTCACAGTTAGAGAAAACTTGAATTGATTCTCATAAAATATGTGATTTTGAATTTGTATAAGCTTATAAGTGTTGTATTGTAATTTAGATTGAATTCTATCTATTTGAATTGAATTTTGTATAATATGCTTACATTGAACTATGGCAACTACTAAATGATTATTCAATTAATTTGAGTTCTAAGTGTTATAATATTAAAAAATAAACAATATTTATGCATGAATTTAATCTGCTTGAAATTTTGAATTTCCAGTGCATTATGAACTAATTCCATATTTTCAAAAGGTTACCATGGTAACAAGCATACACATTTTCATGTTTCACAATTTCAATGAATATCAAATTAATTCTATATTCCTACTAAAGTGTAAAAATAGAAAATTGATAAGATTTTTCTGCACATTAGTTGATTTTTCGATTTTTTAAAATCTGTTTCCATGGAGACCATTACCTAAAATGGTCTGTTGTATTATATATATGTTATAAATTTTATTTGTAAACTGTTTTAAATACTTTTATTACCAATTGAAAGTCAGTCTTGTTACATTTTGGTAAAGATTTTTTCTGTGATATTTTTAATTGTTAGGTTACTATTGTTATTTGTTGAAAACTAGAATTTTACAAACATTTTACCTTTTGCATGTATATTATCTTTGTTTGTTGATGACTAAAATAATCATTTAAAATAATTATTAGGTTTAGAGATCTTGAAATATGACTAAAAGAGAAAATTTTGATTTTTAAAATAGATAACTGTGTTTAGTCTTTTTTTCTTCATAATCAACTCTGTTTCCATAGCAACAAAAGCAAGTTTATTGTGGTGATTCATTGAAAATCACATTGTTATTGCGAACACCCAAATATGGTCTTTCAAAATATCCATTGGTTTGGGGTTTTTTATTTGCATTTTAACATACCACTGGCTTATTTGTATATACTTCCTTGACTTTGGCTGCATTGTGAAATAAAGTGTATTCCACAGCAGCATATTACATGGAAAAACTGTAGTCTGAAAGGGTTAATAAGATCATGTAATCATTAACACACTTAAATAATACAATTCTAATAATGAGTATATAACAACATGTACTCACTTTCTCTTCTCGATGTACTAACTACAATCATATCTACTAATCTGAACATTGTTTCTAGTTTGTTTTTTGGCACAGAACCTTTTCCTATCAATTAACTCATAACGCACCCAATGGAAAAT
>NW_008708667.1:0-3454 GCF_000327385.1 Lottia gigantea | reverse complement strand
TCGGCTTTATAGTTCAAAAAAAGAAACAGGTTTTGAAAATTCCAAATTTTCAAATTTTGACCTCGAACTTTTTGTGCCTGACTTTTGTAGGATCAAACGTCATTCACATTGGCTATCTACTTATACTTTTATATTTGCTGTACTATCTCAACTTCCGGTTTTATAGCCGTATATATTTTAAAATTTTGATGACTTGTATCTCGTAACCTTGACTTTGTTGACAATCTCCTTTTCAATGTCAAATGTCATTGACCTTGGCTATCTTCTGATACTTTCATTTGTGAGGTGTGTCTACTTCCGTTATAACAATCGCGTGATGTAATTATCGTAGAAGGTTGATATTTTCAGAGTCTTTTGCAACTTGCTACATTTGCAAAGTCTCACTCTGTGCCACGTGTGGATCTAGTTTATTTTTTTTTCAAGCCCCGTGTCTTCTCCAAAAAAGGGATCACTGTTCATTGTAACATAAATTGCATAAATATAAAATAAAAATAATTTGCTTTAAAATGTGTATTTGAGGTCTATTATCAGCAATTTGATTTTGTCCCATATTCGGATAGTACTTAATTTTTGAAGCTTAGAAAATATATACGCATTCTGTTTAATTTAGATATATATTTTTCAGCGCATCGACGAGGAAGTTTAACACTTCAGAGCATTTTGAAATTTGTTACTGGATCTGTGGAAATACCTGTATTAGGGTATAACTGCAACCCAACCAACAGTTTCCAGGAAAACAACGCCATACCTACGAGTAGCACTTGTCTGTGCAAACTTTAACTTCCTAACTTCCAATATGTAGAACTGATTTGATTTATTACTTGCAAAGGCTTGTGAATGCCACAGTTTTTGTCAGTTATATAAAAATGTTATTTTTAAAAATATATTTACAAGATCTTACATTAGTTCGACTCTGAACCTGATTTGATAAGTATTTCTGTAGTTACTGCACTTGATGTACCACAAATACATTAAATATGACTTGTGAATATGGCAGAGTATTTATGTTAAGAAGAAAATTGATTTTTAGAACTGCTTGTTTGAAAATAATTAGCATATTTTCATTTTCATAATTTGTATACTATATTACAATATTGACATGTAATGTACTGTCATTAAATAAGATTGATACCAGGCATTTAAAACTGATTTTATTGAGCTACATCTAGAATACTGACTGCATGTTGAAAATGATTAATTCCAAAATATTGTCTGATTCTTTTGAATGAATATCATTAAAAGCTTGAACAGTAGGATCTGATAGTGGTACATAATTTGTTTCTTCCAGTTGAACTTGATCACATTCCAAATTTACTGGACCATCATAGTCTATCCCAAAGTATTCCAGATCATATTGGAGTATTAAGAGAATAACACATACAAACAGATAGGATGGAATAATTGATTGATAGGCAGGCATAGGTTTATTTCTTTGCCAGTGATAATGCCCCTTTAAATGTATAGTATCCTTGGATATTTCCAGAATAAGATTTGGCTCTTGGTCTGTTGATATCTGTAGTGATGTCAGTTCCTCTTTAAAAGCATTTTAAAGCCCAACGTAAAATAGTCAATAATATCATCGATATTTGTGTCATGACAGCTGGAATCAGATGCTAGTTCGGACAACTGACTTATCCATGTTCTTATACTGGTTGTTCTTATACTGGTGTTCCTATAATGGTTGTTCTTATACTGGTTGGCTGAGTTATTTTCATATCCTATACTGGTGTTCCTATACTGGTTGTTCTTATACTGGTGTTCCTATACTGGCTGTTCTTATACTGGTTGGCTGAGTTATTTTCATATTCTATACTGGTTGTTCTTATACTGGTGTTCCTATACTGGCTGTTCTTATACTGGTTGGCTGAGTTATTTTCATATCCTATACTGGTGTTCCTATACTGGTTGTTCTTATACTGGTGTTCCTATACTGTTTTGGTTGAGTTATTTTCATATACAATTCTGGTTGTTCTTATACTGGTTGTTCTCTTACTGGTTTAGTTGAGTTATTTTCTTATCCTACACTGGCTGTTCTTAATGTGGTTCGGTTGAATTATTTTCAGCAACAACTGTTTTCATTGCATTATCGATATCCAAGTGTATTTGACAAGTCCATGTAACCTTATAAACCCGAAGTCCCACTTATTGTATTCACTCTTTAGTGGTTAAGTCTCTATGCAGCAACAGGAGGGGCTGTCGCTATCAAGTCCGAAAGCATATTAGGGTTATGGGGGCGAGGTTGAACCTGGACTATCTATCTATCTATCTATCTATCTGTCTGTTTGTTTGTTTGTCTATCTTGTATGTACTTATGTACAGTTTTGTTTGGGAAATGGATTTATATAAGCAGTATGCTTGTTTCCAGATCCCTTGATCATTGTTGAGACTGAACATTAGAAATAAATATTGATATAAAAAAACAAAAAAAAACATGGTGGTCTTGATTTCAGTAACAAGACAGTAATTGTCGCGCCGATAATTTTCTAAAGAATGGACTACTCTCAAAATTTTCTTCCGCAGCAGACGTCTCATTTGGAAAATCACATCGCTTTGTTGATCTGTGGGGTTAGCCACCATGAGGACTTGTCACTAAAATAAAACCAGAAAATCTCAGTACAGCATAAGAAGACGAGAAAACAATATTTACAATCTCCGACTACTTTAAGTTTCGCATTACGTCACTACACTATCAGAATCTATAGTCTGTACAGATAAGCTAACAACAGTCAGCGCCGCTTGTCGTCATAATTTCAATGCACACAATTATGAAGACAGGTGGACAGGCTTGGTTTCTGAGATATAGGGATCATTAACCTATAAATGAGTTACATGATAGTTGTTACTTAAAAATACAGCTTTTTGCAGGTTGAAAATGTTTTTGCTCAAAAACCAAATCTATAGAAATGTATCCCATAACGTATCTGAAAGTTTTAATTAAATCCAGCCGTGAATTTTTTTAACGCCAAAGGTTATGTAATTTCGTTATGCTTTTTGCAAGCTATTAGAAAACTACTGTACGGATTTGAGTAAAATAAACACCTAATTGTACAGTTTTGTAAAGATTTCAACTTAATATAACGAGCTATTGTAAAGTCAATCAGCAAAAAAAAGTCAAACTGCTTAATTAACAATTAGTCCTAACAGTTTTTAATCAACGCTTTTAAAACAAATTCAGTTTGATCAAGTAGATAAATAGATATAAATAGCATACTTAAGAAATATTTTCAGGTATAATTTACGGCGTTTTTGATACTGAAAATGTTTCGCAGAAAACGGAATGCCTCTTTAAAACCATTTGCATATTACAAGGTCTATTTCGCAGTCGAACGGGCTATTTTATATACTGCAAAACTGTTATAAACCGTAAAACCGGGTGTCAATATAATGATTGAAAGGTCATGTGACAATAACAAATCATGACTTCCTGAACAGCGTAGAGAATATAACTGTAGGA
>NW_008708666.1:2754-5209 GCF_000327385.1 Lottia gigantea | reverse complement strand
TCGGCTCAAAATAACTATCTCAAGATCCATCAAAAAATGGTGCAACTGTGCTGTATGTGGAATCAACAACACCTGTTTTACTTCAGACCGCTGAAAGTGTTATATTTTCTCCAAATCAGAGTTATAAGAAGGTTAAAATTAGACTTATTTTGGATTGTGGGAGCCAAAGAACTTATCTTTCCACTAGAGTTCGAGAATTCCTCCAACTACCCACAGTTGACCAGAAATACATTATAATTAAAACATTTGGATCCACAGAAGAGTCAACCAAAACTGTAGATGTTGTTTATGTTAATATGCACTCCTCTTGTGGTGACATTCAATTAAGTGCCTTTGTCTTCCCTTTGATCTGTGACCCCTTGACATCTCAACCCATATCTCAAGCTAAGAGATATTTTCCACACCTCTCAGAATTTGAGTTTGCAGATAGTTCAAATATGGAATCTGGTGTAGAGATAGACATGCTTATCGGTGCAGATCAATATTGGAGTCTAATAACTGGAGGTATAATACGGGGGGAGAATGGACCTTCAGCAATATATACCAAGTTAGGTTGGGTACTCTCAGGCCCTTTACACACGGCAGATATAGATCCACATCAAAATACAAACTTAATCACAACCCATGTGTTGAAGTGTGAAACCAAATTAAGTGAGGAGGTTAATCCTATAATCCACAATTCTGAACTTGAAAATTGCCCCCATCTCATCAAAATACCCTATATTGCTGAACTCTAATAATTATGTAACTAGTTTGATCGTTAAGGATTGTCATATTCGTGTCATGCATGGTGGTGTTAAGTCAACTTTGACTGAATTAAGATCCAAGTTTTGGTTAATCCGAGGACGCCAATTTGTTAGAAAATTGATTCATCAATGTATTATTTGTCGTAAGTTTGAAGGAAAACCTTATCCAGTGTTAACCGCACCTCCACTTCCTTCATTTAGAGTTAATGAATCGCCACCTTTCTCGTATACAGGTGTCGATTTTGCGGGACCTTTGTTTGTGAAGAACAACAATCGAGATTCTACGAAAGTCTGGATAGCCATGTTCACGTGTTGTTCTACGCGAGCTGTTCATCTCGATGTGATGCCGGACTTAACCACAGATACTTTCTTAAGATGTTTCAAACGATTTGTGGCGCGATTCGGTTTTCCAGTACAAATCATATCGGACAATGCAAAGACATTTGTATCGGCTTCTGAATACCTTAGATTATTCTCAGATAACTCTCCTGTAAGACATTATTGTGTGAATCATCGTATAGACTGGTCATTCAATTTGGAAAAACCACCCTGGTGGGGTGGCATCTTTGAAAGACTCATTAAATCAACAAAAAGGTGTTTAAAGAAAACCATCGGAAATGCCAAGTTATCCTATGATGAACTCCTAACCGTAGTAGTTGAAATAGAGACAATTCTAAATTGTAGACCCCTTTCATGTGTCATCCGAAGACTGCGAGGAACCATTAACTCCATCTCATTTGTTGTATGGACGTCGTTTGTTAGGCCTTCCAGATAGTGAACGTTCAGATTTCAATGAAGATTATAACCCAGAGCGCCCTAGCAATTTGAGAAAGAGACATTTTCATATGAACATGGTGTTGCGTCATTTTTGGTCTCGGTGGAAGTTAGAATATCTCTTGGAATTGCGTAATAGTCACAGAACAAGCTCGAGTCAAACTTCAAACACCGTCTCAATTGGAGATATCGTCATTGTCAATGATGAACACCAACCACGTAGTTTGTGGAAGCTAGGCAAAGTCAAGAAACTCATTACTGGAACCGATGGATTGTCCAGAGGTGCGGTTGTAAGAGTTAGCGGTCATGGAAAGTCGTCGTCCTATCCAACTATTATATCCATTAGAAGTCAATCATCAATCAAACACGGTAGAAGATCTTGAAAGGCCACGTCCAATAGAACCACAAGCAATTGTGCCAGATCCAGTGGAACCTATGCCAGGTCAACGTCCACGTCGTTTGGCAGCAATCCAATCTGATGCTAAGCGAAAGGAATGGATAAACCGATTAACCAATTGTGATGGACAATTTGACAGTCATGGATTTATCGATCCTCTATCAGTTGAACATAGTGATCTAGCTCATTCTATACCTATAAGTGTTTTATTGTGATATCCATTTCCATGTAGGACATTCGTATGGCTATCAGGGGAGTTTGAGAGAGAATTATTAACCAAGACTATAATTATTCCCCTTTTTACAAACTCTTTAGTTATGAAGATAGATTCTTTCTGTTGTTTATGTATGACGTTGTAAATTCCATTCGAAGAAATCCATAATAAATCCATAATATCCATTTATACAGTCTTCTTACAATGAACCATCGCATCAGGTGCTACTGGCATATGTAGTAACCGCCATAGGAGGTCAAAATATCCTACAAGCACAGATTACGCCAGGTTTATATTATCTATTTGTTCTGAGTTAAAAAAACC
>NW_008708666.1:0-2704 GCF_000327385.1 Lottia gigantea | reverse complement strand
TACCCAGATGTTTATTTTATGGTATATCTGAAACTGTTTTGAATTGCTCATTGCACGGATTTTGTGACGCATCCATGAATGCCTATGGTGCCGTCATTTATCTCAGAATAGTCACTTCTACGAATGCCCATCTCGATGTGATGCCTGACTTAACCACAGATACTTTCTTAAGATGTTTCAAACGATTTGTGGCGCGATTCGGTTATCCAGTACAAATCATATCGGACAATGCAAAGACATTTGTATCGGCCTCTGAATACCTTAGATTATTCTCAGGTAACTCTCCTGTAAGACATTATTGTGGAAACATCGTATAGACTGGTCATTCAATTTGGAAAAAGCACCCTGGTGGGGTGGCATCTTTGAAAGACTCATTAAATCAACAAAACGGTGTTAAAAGAAAACCATCGGAAATGCCAAGTTATCCTATGATGAACTCCTAACCGTAGTAGTTGAAATAGAGACAATTCTAAATTGTAGACCCCTTTCATATGTGTCATCCGAAGACTGCGAGGAACCATTAACTCCATCTCATTTGTTGTATGGACGTCGTTTGTTAGGCCTTCCAGATAGTGAACGTTCAGATTTCAATGAAGATTATAACCCAGAGCGCCCTAGCAATTTGAGAAAGAGACATTTTCATATGAACATTGTGTTGCGTCATTTTTGGTCTCGGTGGAAGGTAGAATATCTCTTGGAATTGCGTAATAGTCACAGAACAAGCTCGAGTCAAACTTCAAACACCATCTCAATTGGAGATATCGTCATTGTCAATGATGAACACCAACCACGTAGTTTGTGGAAGCTAGGCAAAGTCGAGAAACTGATTACTGGAACCGATGGATTGTCGAGAGGTGCGGTTGTAAGAGTTAGCGGTCATGGAAAGTCATTTACTCTTCGTCGTCCTATCCAACTATTATATCCATTAGAAGTCAATCATCAATCAAACACGGTAGAGGATCTTGAAAGGCCACGTCCAATTGAACCACAAGCAATTGTGCCAGATCCAGTGGAACCTATGCCAGGTCAACGTCCACGTCATTTGGCAGCAATCCAATCTGATGCTAAGCGAAAGGAATGGATAAACCGATTAACCAATTGTGATGGACAATTTGACAGTCATTGATTTATCGATCCTCTATCAGTTGAATATAGTAATCTAGCTCATTCTATACCTATAAGTGTTTATTGTGATATCCATTTTCATGTAGGACATTCGAATGGCTATCAGGGGAGTGTGAGAGAGACTTATCAACCAAGACTATAATTATTCCCCTTTTACGAACTCTATAGTTATGAAGATAGATTCTTTCTGTTGTTTTATGTATGACGTTGTAAATTCCATTCGAAGAAATCCATAATAAATCCATAATATCCATTTATACAGTCTTCTTACAATGAACCATCGCATCAGGTGCTACTGGCATATGTAGTAACCGCCATAGGAGGTCAAAATATCCTACAAGGTACAAGGTTAGATCTGCGATTAGACCAAAATGATAAACCAAAACCAGGTGAAGAACCAGTCAATAGAGTTGACACAGCTGCACTTAAACACGACATACTATACAGAAATAAAGACAGAACATCCGGACACGAATCAGACAAACAAATGATAATCGAACTTGAAAATATTCCAAATCCAACTTTTAAAGAGAGAATTCAAAGGGCTCTGATCATAAAACTGTTAAAAGCAAAGATGAAATTGGGTATGGGATTGGCGGATGAAATTCATAAAGAATTTAGAAAAAAGAAACATTTTTTAAAAGTCAAAGTGTTTGATGAAATATGGTCATAATGGCGAATAAATTTGGATTAGGTTCTTTACCTTTAGATACTAAAAAACCTAACACAACAGCATGGATAAATAAAGCAAAACCTTAATTTGTGGATCAAATTGGAGACAAACTTCAAGGTGATTTAGATATGAATAATTTTACCATAACTAATTTAAAGTTACCAGAAAATGATTATGATGCTGTTCACAAGAAATATTTAATGGATCAATTAAATTTGATTAAAGTAAATAAAGAACATTTAAAAGAAAGAACAGGCGATGTGAAAGGTACTTCAAACGACAAATAAATAATAAATATTTTATTGATGATAATAAGTTACAACAAGAAGTAACAAGTTTGAAAAGTTTTATTGAAGAACAATGACTTAATGTAGTAGATAAAACTCAATTACAACCTTTAAGTTCATTAATATCTAATTGAGATGATAAGATTACAAAACAAAAAATAGATCTTAAACAACTAATAGCCAATATTAATCCAGGTATAAGTGAAGATAAATTAACAACATTAGAAACTAAACTTATTGATAATAGTGAAATACAAAAACAAATAGTTGGTATTAAACAACAATTACTTAATGTAGTAGATAAAACTCAATTAGAACATTTAAAATTATTAATATCTAAATTATATGATAAGATAACAAAACAAAAAATAGACCTTAATAGATAATGTTAAACCAGGTATAAGTGAAGAAAAATTAACTGAATTAGAAACCAAACTCAATGATAATAGTGAAATAGTCGCCATTCAACAACAATTACTCAATTTAGTAGATAAAACTCAATTAGAAAATTTAAAATCATTAATATCTAAATTAGATGATAAGATAACAAAACAAAAAATAGATCTTAAACAGCTAATAGATAATATTATTCCAGGTATGAATGAAGATGAATTAGCCG
>NW_008708665.1:8052-9795 GCF_000327385.1 Lottia gigantea | reverse complement strand
AACCAACAAAGTGTTACCATGAGGAGAAGACTTTTCGAAATAAATGGTAAGAAGGTAGGTAGGTAGAACAACACTTGACTTTTTCAGCTGCAGAGACATAAAAATGGCCCAAAACAAGCCCCGACTTAGAAACATTTTTGGAATCCCCTCCTTGGGCGCTGAACGCAACTGGGCCAGACATGTTTCCATTCAAACATTCAAGTCCCGTAGACACTTGGTTTAGGGCGTTTCTTCTTAGACTCTGCAAATTGACCGGCCTAATTTAGGTTTTTGGAATCGTTGCAGGAATCTGCTCTTTGGGCCCTGAGCGTAAGTCGGACACACTTATCTGCATGCAATAATTAAAGTTCTTGAGACACTTAGAAAAGACCGTTTGTTCTTGGACTCTTCGACATTAATTTTTTTTTCCAATTTTTATCATAGTTCTAGCGCATGGGGCAGCTTTTGGTGACATGAGTATGCTGTTGACTTGTGCTGAAGAAGATTTTTTGAGTGAAATAAGACTGTTTCCTTTTGAAAAAGAGTGAATTTTGCTGAAAAAAGAGTGAAAAAGTTGCAAATTTTGGGTGAATTGGACAAACTTGCTTTCTAGGAGACTGAAAAGATCAAATAAAGTCAATTTGAGAGTTAAATATGCCTTTTTATTGACTTATTTTAGGGTTAGGTAGGGTAGGGTTTATCAAGTTTCTTGGAGTTAAAGGGAAGAAAAAAGGCATATAAGGGAATGTAAAGAAAAAACAAGTCATTTGAGAAAAGAAAGCCGTAGAGAATGGATGTAAGAAAGAAAGACAATTTTAGAGATATGGGGAAGAAAGAGTGGAGGGGGAGAGGAGGAGACCGAGGAGGGTCGAGAAGGCAATTGAAAAACAGGCAGGCCTGGAGACAATTTTTGTAAGTCAGGAGGAGGCTAAGAAAAGGAGGGAGGAAAGGAGAGAGGATGAGGGTTTTTAAATGGTTAGATGAGGTTGAGGGTTTGGAGAAGAATGTGGGGGTTAGGGTGGAGGAGAGGGAGAGAGAGAGAAAGGAGAAAAGTGAGTGTAAGGGAGGAGGAAGATTCGGGTAGGTGGGAGCAGAAAGAGAGGGTGATGAAGAAGAAGATGATACATTTTGTTATGGGTGTTTGATTATGTAAAATAATGTATAATATTTTCATATCTGAAAAACAAGAATAAAATCAAAAGATAAATCTGAAAAAAAAAAATAAAATCAAAAGATAAATCTGAAAAGAAAAAATGAAAAGATAAATCTGAAAAAAAATAAAATCAAAATATAAATCTGAAAAAAAAAAAGTTTACCTTGATGATAGAAATATCATGCAGGTCTCAAGCCCTGGTCAATGAGGAGAGTGTCACAAGACGGACGAGCGGATCCTTAATTAGTACTCATGCACACCCATTCTCACCATAAATCTATAATAACCATTTTCTACTGAAGGCCCAATTTCACCTAGTAGTAGCCCAATATGCTTATACACCTAGAAGCATTCTACCGAAAGATACTATTCACCTAGAAGTATCAATTAACCAACACCAATTCCATCCTAAGACACCTAGCATAGGATTCACTCAACATCGTAACCAATTGCCGAGTAACAAAATGACAAACATAAAAACCTTATATAGCACTCTTGCACACAATGCACGGACTTTCATACAATCTAATACTCACATGACAAACATCTCGAATATCAAGACACTAAAATAAAAATACTTTTATTAACATGTAAATCGTATCTACATTAGT
>NW_008708665.1:5901-7108 GCF_000327385.1 Lottia gigantea | reverse complement strand
GATATCAGAGTGATGCACCATGTACATCAGTTATACCCCCTAAATGCTAGTGTGATGCCATATACATCACAGTAAATAATACATGGATGATGCTCCCTTTACACGGGTGATGCTCCTATACATCAGAGTGATACCCCTTTTATATGCCAAAGTGATGCCCCTTTACATCAGAGCAATGCCCCCTAAATGCTAAAGAAATTCCGCTAAACATCAAAGTGATCTTCCTTTTTTTATGCTAGAGTGATTCACCTAAACATCAAAGTGATGCCCTTATATGCCAGGGTGATTAACATAAAATTAAAGAAAGACAGGGACACTGATAGCATCAATTTTACGACATTTCAATTTTCAATCAGACATCTGTGGTTCCTGCAATTTTATTAAAAATAAGTGTTTGATGACGTGTTCAGAAATGAGCCACAGGTAGTGACGACTGTGAGTGGTATAGGGTGAAAGGTTAGGTAAGATACTGCAAGGTTGACTATTTCTCATTGTGTTTTGTGATAGTATCAAAAGCGATTAGTAATTCAATAGTTTCTCTATATTGTAAGTAAGAGATGAAGTGTGAGAGGTTACACAGTCGGTTTTCAATATTCATAGTATGGATAAAATATTTCTCAGCTAATATTAAAAATTCAATAAATTCATGCTTAAAACAATTTTAATGTTGTTAAAAATGATATTATCAAAGTTTATCCTAATATTATTTGATATTCCTTTTAATTTTCATATTAATTCAGTCCAAAATGGTTCTATTGATAGAGATAGTGATAATAGTACCTTCAGTGTCCTGGCTTCGAGTACATATAGGGTAATCAGAGTAACCTATTTGAAGAGATACTTTCTTGTTGGAATTAACTTGTGAAGCAGTTTATATTGAAAATTGCGTAGTTTCGGATCATTAGTCAGTTTTCTAATATACGTCGAAGGCTTGAGATGTTTACTCGACATGTTTTGAGGCCATTTACTCATAGACAGATCTATATTTTTATGTTCATGTAATAAGTTGTATGAATATTTACATATATTATCAGATGTTAGCAGCTTGTTAACATTATCACATTGAATCGTTGCATTTAGAAAATATTTCTTGATACTGTTTATTAGTCCATAGTATGTAATAAAATTGGTTTTAATGTTGTACTTATTTGAAAAATCATTGAAGTTTAAAAAACAGCCTAAATTTGAGACGAAGGTTATATTATTT
>NW_008708665.1:0-1274 GCF_000327385.1 Lottia gigantea | reverse complement strand
TAAACCGCTAAACCCAAACAAACGTACTTTATAAAAGTCTTGCAAAAATGCGACCAGCTACGATGAATAACTGACAACAAGTGAAGTGCAATGAAGGCAAGCAGTGTCATGACGCAATAAATGATAATTATATGCATGTGACCTACATTCAAGAAATTGACAGTTTCTGTGTCTGTGAATTAAGTTTTGAAGGACATTTGGTCCACATTTATGAAATAAAATGCACTGAAGTCGATGATAATGCCTAAATGACTCCCCAGAGCCCCGCTTGGCCGTGAAAAATCTATCATTTTTTTTTTGCCCTAACTAACTTTACGGGAAGTAACTCATTTGTTTACATTTTTTCGACAATTAAAGGTGCCTAAAACTGACATTTTTTTATTGCATTTTTGAAATCCCAAGTGTATTCTGTCCTAGAAAAAGTGTCTGAAAACCCCTGAAAAAGCTTTTTCTGGCGCCAAAAAAATAAAAGTCCAAAAAACCCTTCTCCAGCAATAAAATAAACAAGTCTACCTAAAGTCTGTCCCGTTAAAGTTCGATTTCGATTGTACATGCGGAAAGTCAATTCACTCCTCTATCCGATCAGTAAAGTTCCAAATCCCTAAAGTCACTCAAACTACCCGGTTACTAAAACAAGATGGCCGCCGATTGGTGGCATATCGAAATTTGAAGAACTAAAGTGCCCATTGCCATTTCAGATATCCCATTCAAAGTCTACTTCTTGCATTTGGAAAATCAAAAGGCCTAACCGCTAAGCCCACCTGAATTCAGTGTCCAAAAAAACCTGTCCAGACCATTAGAACTATGTAAATTGTCCCTAAAAACTCCAGGCTCGGGGAGTATATCAGGATTCTTAGAGGTAAAGAGAAGAAAAAGCATATACCCTACCATTTTAGATTTGTTTGTTTGTTTGAAAGATGGGTGTGAGAAAGGAAGCAGGTGATAAGGGGAAGAAAGGGGGGAGGGAGGAGAGAAGGAGACAGAGGAGGGCCGAGAGGGCGAGGAGTATGAATGTTATTGGTAGTGTGGAGGAAGATGTGGAGGGAGAGGAGGAGGCGAGGGAAAGAATGAAGGCAAATGGTTCCCGTCAATAGCAAAAATAACCGCATCCCAATCGAAGCTTTATTTGCCGAGATGTAAGCTTAGAAAGTGGAAAATTCAATGTAGCATGCTGCCTAAGCTCCGCGTAATCTCAGTCTAACTTCACGGACGGTCAGCCAGATGGTAGAGCTACCTGCCTGTCAAATTTCAATTCTTCGGACTTGGTCAAAATG
>NW_008708664.1:157543-159031 GCF_000327385.1 Lottia gigantea | reverse complement strand
GCATACTATAATAAACCATACTGACAGGTGGTAAGTAATGCGTAAGGGTGGTAATAAGGCGTACGATAATACACAATACTGACGGGTGGTAAGTAATGTGTACGGGTGATAATAAGGCGTACTATAATAAACCATACTGGCGGGTGGTAAGTAATGCGTAAGGGTTGTAATAAGGCGTACGATAAAACACAATACTGACGGGTGGTAAGTAATGTGTAAGGGGGATAATAAGGCGTACGATAATAAACCATACTGACGGGTGGTCAGTAATGTGTAAGGATGGTAATAAGGCGTACGATAATACACAATACTGACGGGTGGTATGTAATGTGTACGGGTGATAATAACCCTGTGTTCTTGTTCACCACCCTAGCTGTTGTTTACCGCCATCAGTTCTTGTATACCACCTTTAGTTCTTGTTTACCACCCACAACTCTTTGTTACCACCCTAGTTGTTTTTCATTAACCTAGCTGTTGTTTCCAACCCCAGCTGTTGTTCACCACCCTCAATACTTGTTTACCACTCACAATACTTGTTTACAACTCTCAGCTCTTGGTTACCACCCTAGTTGTTGTTCATTAACACAGCCCCTGTTTACCACCCCAAATCTTGTTTACTGCATTCAGCTCTTGTTCACCTACCCTCGGTTCTTGTTAGCCTCCCTCAACTCTAGTTTACCACCGACAATTCTTTTTGCCACCCTAAACTCTTGTTCACCTACCTAGTTGTTGTTTACCACCCTCTGTTTTTGTTTAACTCTTAGTTACCCTAGATGTTGTTCATTAACAATTAACTTGTTCAACACACCCAGGTCTTGGGTGCCACTACAATACTTGTGTAACACCTACAATTGTTATCCACCTTAAGCTTTTGCTCACCTACCTAGTTGTTGTTTACCACCCTCAACTCTTGTTCACCATCCTAGCTGTTGTTCAGCACCCTCAGCTCCTGTTCACCACCCACAGCTCTTGTTCACCTACCTAGTTGATGTTTACCACCCTAACACCCTCAGCTCTTGTTTACCACCCTAGCTATCGTTCAACACCATCAGTTATATATCACCCACAGTTCCAACCAACCTAGTTGTTTTTCATTAACCTAGCTGTTGTTTACCAACCCCCGGGTCTTGTTTGCCACCCACAATACCTGTGTAACACCCACAATTCTTGTTTGACACCCTAAGCTCTGGTTTGCCACCCTAAGCTCTTGTTCACATACTTAGTTGTTGTTTACCATCCTCAGCTATTGTTCACCACCCTGGGTTATTTTTACCACCCTAGCTGTTGTTTACCACCCGTAGGTCTAGTTTAACAGTCACAATTCTTGTTTACCAACTTACATTTGTTTACCACCCTCAGCTCTTGTTCACCACCCTCGTTCCTGTTTACCACCTGCAGATCTTGTTTACCACTTTCAGCTCTTGTTGACCACCCCCAGCTCTTGTTTATCACCCCCAAATACTTGTTTACCACTCGCAATTCTTGTTG
>NW_008708664.1:154122-154885 GCF_000327385.1 Lottia gigantea | reverse complement strand
TTTTTTCAATTTTTTGATTTTTGATTCGATTTTTATTCAGACATAACGGCATATCCGATTTAAATGATTTTGGTGTCAAATGAAAGAAGATAAAAAAAAAACATGACATTAGGAAGCTGTTTTTCGATTCTCGATTTTGCTTTTTTGCAACTTCCGGTTGAATTTTTACAAAGTTTAAAGGCTCATATCTTGTGATCTTGACCTTTGATGACCTTGACCTCTATAAGGTCAAAGGTCATTGACCTTAGCTATTAGTTAATACTTTGACATTTGACCTCCGGTTTTATAGCTGTCCAAAAACAGCCAAATTCGGAACTCTGCACACAATTACCTCATTTGTTTTGACATTTCCATATTTTCAATTTTCTATTTTGACCTTTATTGACATTTGTTGACCTATATCTTTTGACCCGTATGATGTAGAAGATTTAAATTTGGAACACAACATAACATTTAGAATATCAATTAACCTATACAAAAGAAATTGAGGTGGGCATGTCACATCCGGGTTAAATTACTCATTATAGACATTTCTGGCAAGGGACATAACTCGCAACGTATACATTTGTTCAAAATGAAACTTTGCATACAATTACTTCATCTGTTGAGCCACGTTGTCTTAGAAGTTCAATTGTTTCAGCTTCATAGTTCAAAAAAAGGAACAGGTTTTGAAAATTCAAAATTTTCAATTTTTGACCTTGACCTTTTTTGACCCTGACTTTTGTAGGATCAAAGGTCATTCGCATTGGCTATCTATTTATAC
>NW_008708664.1:150560-153007 GCF_000327385.1 Lottia gigantea | reverse complement strand
TTTTGCACATAGAAGAACTACTTCACTTACCTGAACATCAACGAAGGCAAGTAGCCAGGCTCCAGCAGTACAAGATATCACCAGAACAGCTTCAAGATCAATAACAACCTGCTGATACTAGTGATAATGCTGAATCACAATCAATTACTCCACAAAATGTGGTAGAACACATTATTAGAGTTCAAACATATAGAATCAAATCTTTTTCTGGATCATCAAAAAATAGTATAGAGGAATGGTCTAGACAAGCTGGACTGCTCCGGAAAGTTCGGAAAAGGATAAACAACATCCTCTACTTTCTTCACTCCATTCTCCAGCTTTTGATTTAATTCGAGCATTAGGAGACATCTCATCCACCAATATATGCCAAGAATTAAACGGAAGTGTGTATAATGGTATCAAATAACTTCACGAATGTTTTCAATTGAAGCGAGAAGGTGCAAAATCTTGCTCCCAGTATCAACATAGACTAGGTGTGAAAATAAATATTGTTAGAAAACGTGGAGGATTACAGGAAGAACTGATAAATGAGATTCTACTCAATCATGACATATCTTCATATTAATCTGATGTGACCCCACGTCCTCTCAGTTGTACTGGTTCCAATTACAAACTGTTTGGTATTGAACCACAGAGAAATTTATATTACTGCTTGATCTAAACCGGTATTGAAATTACTTTATATTTACTTTCTAAAATTTAATACTGAACCGGTTATTTTAAACACTATTGAGGAAAAGATCCTACAATTTGTTTTAAACTTCATAACAGCATACGCTATATTTGAAGAGAAAAATAACTAAATACAAATGTAAAGTAAATGCAAACTGTTGCTAACAATTGAGGTCATCTAAGTATACTGACATTCTACTTCTAGTCCTGAGTGATTTCGTTACTGTATCAGTTTAAAAAAAAACTCTGTACTCCGAAATTCTGTGCATTACGAATGTATGATCCTACTGTTCTTCTTTGATTTGATAGGATTCTCTTTAATTACATTCTCACAACTTGTAATTATCAGTGTATATATCACCTTCATATTACTTCATTTGCTTAATAAACAAACTAATTACTGTAAGAATGGTGAATCTCATTAGTTAGGCACAGATGTCACAAATTTTTAATAGTAGTTTCGAAACAAGGAGGCTACTACCACCAATCCACCTTTCAGGGAACAGTACAACAAAATTCACCAAACAAAGTTATTTTCCCGTTTTCTTGACGTAATTTGTTTGTCTTTTGGTTTTCCTATAATTTTTGTCTTTCATGATGTAGCAAAACCAAATAGTCAATGAGGTCCATGTTTAAATATCTTGGTTCTCAAGTCCATAAAAAACCTCGTCACCTATATAAGTACCACAAGAAACCTTTTATTTCATCGTATGAACCCAGATGAGAAATTCATGGAAATAATTGATGTAGAATTTGTTAAAGATCTGACATTACATTTGAAATTTTCATCATGCTTAAAAAACTCTCGGAACATGTCTTAGACATAACACTCAGGTTCACCATGAGAGAGGAACGTTACTTTATTTTTCGATTCCGTAGAAAATAAGTTAAATATTTTCATAATATTCTATATTACATTTCAGCTTGGTATCGATATAGATAGGAAATTGTTGGCTAGAGCTTTGACATTCAAGAAACTGGTGTGTACCATTTTGTCATCCAGGGAGCAGATGTACCAGATGACCCTAACTGTAAATTCGATACAAAAGAAATAAATATTGGATTAGTAGATAAATCTTTTTGTGTTTTTCTTTGTGTGGGATTTATGTTAGGAGCAGGAGCATGTTTTGCTTGTGAAAGTAAATCCTGTATTTGGAGCATCTTTCTGCAGTGCACAGCCTTTTAACCGTTGATTGATATGGATCGACTTTCCGTGGTCGAAGCTGTTTAACTGTACGGTAAACCGCTATCACTCCATGGTTTTATCGTATGGTTATGGATTTACTGTTCTGTTATGGTTTTACTGTACGGTTATGGTTTTACTGTACAGTTATGGGATTTACTGTACGGTTATGGGTTTTACTGTACGGTTCTGGTTTTACCGTACAGTAAAACTGTCTCAAATTACTGTACGGTAATATTGTATGGTTAAAAATTTTACTGTACGGTTTTACCGTGCCCCAATTTTTGTAAGGGTTATTTGTCATGTGACGCTTCAGGTGTGTGTGATTGGTTCAGTTACAGGAAAGTTCGCGATAGACTTCACCAGAGTGGACAGGACACACATGCCTAACGAGTCGATGGCGATGAATATTCGGGCGAATAATATCAAACACGCTTGATCTTGGCGAATGGCTTCGGCCAATGTCGTAGCACTGGACACACTTGGCGAAAGTCACTGCCTTTGACTTAGTAAAAATGTGTCAAATTGGCTTGTAGACACCATAGAAGTTGATATTGATAAGGATCTCTGAAGTCCCGCATTTGGAGTAGAA
>NW_008708664.1:146413-150510 GCF_000327385.1 Lottia gigantea | reverse complement strand
ATCCGTTCAGCGCACCAAGTGAAAATTTTCTGAACTTGGAATCATAATCCCTTCTTGTGCCCCCTCTCCATGATGCCGACACGAGCTCTCTAGTTTTCTGAGAAAACCCCTTTGCTTCGAAACGTTTGTTGACAATCGCCATGCAGTCAATCTGAGACTTCCTGGATCTCGATGAAACATTTTTGGCTTGCCCTGATGTAGGAGAGTTTGTGATACTGGCAACATCAATGGCGACTGTATCAACATTCCCAACATTTTTGGAAACCAAATCTGTCTTGGCCAGAATGGCGCAATCAGAATCACTTCGCACTGAAACAGTTCCATGTGATTCAGAAACAAGGGTATCAGACTGATTGGCGGGAAGGCATAAGCAAACATATTGTCCCATGGAATCGACAGTGCATCCACTGCAAAAGCCTGTGGATGATTTTGCCAAGAGCAGAACACTGGGGTCTGTTTGTTGTGAGCTGTTGCAAAAAGATCCATTACCGGTTGACCCCAAAGGGAGAAGATTTTGTTCACCACCAGTCGATTGAGAACCCATTCCGATGACAGAATGTTGCTGCGACTCAATCTGTCTGCTAACACATTGTCCACTCCCTTTATGTGTGCTACTTGAATTGCAATATTGTTCTGGAGAAGCATCTGCCAAAGATTCCATGTCTCCTGGCACAACAATACTGACCGAGTCCCGCCTTGTTTCTTCAGGTATTGCACTACGGTGGAATTGTCGGTTCTTATTAAAACCACCTTCCCTCTCAGCTCTTGTAAAAAATGCTGAATTGCCAGATGGACAGCCTTCAACTCTAGCCAATTTATGTGATGATGTCTCCAATATACTGGCCATGCCCCCTGCACTACTTGATCCTCCAAATGAGCACCCCAACCATGGAGTGATGCATCTGTTGTTAGGGTCAGAGTAGGCACCAGTGGGACCAGAGACCGGCCTTTTGCTAAATTTTTCATTTTCGTCCACCACAACAAATGCGTCTATAGACTCTCGGCTGTTGGGATATGGACACTCATACTCTGCATGCTTGGATTCCAGGTCTGCAATAAATGACACTGGATCGGTTTCATGAAAAGGCGAGCATTGGGTATCAGTTCTAGACAAGATGCTATCATTCCCAACAAACGAAGATAATCCCTTGCCGTATTCTGTCCTTTTAAAATTTGATAAGCCGTACGACTTAGATTCTTCCTTCTCTCCAAGGAAGGCAAAACCATTCCTTGTCTGAATTCCCAAAGAGCTCCCAGGTATTCTATTTCTTGAGATGGGATCAGGTGAGACTTCTTTAGATTTACTATGAAACCGAGGTGAGTGAAAGTTGTCAGGACCATTTCCCGATCCAAAATCAGCCTCGATTTCGTCCCACTTACTGTTAAAATGTCGTCTAAATAAATAGCCATGTGGACATTTTGTCGCCTCAGATAACCTGCCACTACCGCTAAAAGCTTTGTGAACACTCTCGGAGCCGAGGTAGGGCCGAAGCAAAGTGCCTTGAATTGATAAACCACCTTCTCCACACAAAAACGGAGATACTTCCGATGCTCTGGCCAAATGGGAATGTGAAGGTAAGCATCCTTTAGGTCTATCGAAATGGCCCAATCTCCCTTGCTTACCATACCCAAAACCTTTATCAAGTGGTCCATCTTGAAATGAGTCTTGCGGATATACCTGTTGAGTGGCTTCAGGTTGATAACCGGACGCAGTTCCCCGTTCTTTTTGGGAACAAGGAATAACGTACTGTAAAAACCTGAATGGATCTCTGTTTCTGGAACCCTTTCTATAGCATTTTTTTCCAAAAGGGAATTTACCTCTGCCTTTATAAGGCCAAGCTCTTTTTGGGAAATCAGAGTGGGCTTTACCCCCAAAAATGGAGGTTTCTTTACAAATTCCAGCTTGTAGCCTTCCTTTATTATCGACAAAGCCCATTTGTCTGATGTGATCTGCTTCCACGGTTCCAGAAACAGTGACAAACGACCTCCCACAGGTACCTCCAGAAGATCTGCCAATAAATTCTTGCCCCCCGAACTTACCGAGTCATTCATTAGACTTCTTGTTGGGTCGGTAAGCCTTTCCTGACTTAAAGTTAGGCTTTCTGTCATAGCCCCTGGTGTATGGCTTCTTGTCTTGGTACCTCTCTGTGAACCGTTTGGCACGAAAACTATAATTAGAACTGGTGTTATAATTAGCAGGTTCATAAGGTTTATATGACAAACGACCCCTCTTGATAGGTTCAGGTTGTTGTACTACACTGCTCTTGCGTTTGCGCGCTTGAAAATCGGGTAGCAAGTGTTGTGTTTGCGATGGCCATAAAGATGCATAGTTGATTAAAACTTAAATTTATTATACATGAAATTCTTACAACAATGGCGGTCAGCCCGCCGACCTACTACAAAGTGAATGACGTCATGTGACCTCGTGCAAAGCAAGCAACCAGAAGCGTACATACTGTTTCGGCGTCACATACGTTCGAACCTAGACACAACATATTTTCCACCCTTTTAGTTAAGCACATATATGATTAAACACTATCAATAAACACAAAGAAACCTCAGAGAAACTAAACAATTAACATCACTGTCTGTGAACGATTTAAAATCCTATGAAATAGCATGCATTACTGTAAACACTCAATTAAACATAATCGTTCAAATAGGCAGGTCTATGCCGAATTCTTTGTGGATGATTACGAACTGGAACTACTCGATTACGATTTCGCCGATTGTTCTGAATTGGAATGTCAGGAGGAACATTGTCATTTGGTAGCACATTATCGAAATTATGGTAAAATGGATATTGATCATTTTCTTCGTGATCGTGGTTTTGGTAAGCGCGTATACATCTTCTTGCGTTCCAACAGCTACCATCACTTAAACGAAACGATGACTTTCCTAGGCGTTGAGTAATAGATTTCGGATTAGACAATGTCTTTTTGTTCTTACGTAATCACCAACTTTCGGATTCGTTTCTCTGGCATTTCTCCTCTTGTCAACATAAGATTTCATCTTATCTTGTCTTGAAGCGATATAAAGTGATCTACTTTCGATGTCTGGAGGAACCGGATCTGGAGGTTTTAGATTTTCTAAAGGTAGTTTTATTTGTCTTCAGATCATTAATTCTGAAGGTGATTTCTTGGTTAAGGAATGCGGTGTAGCTCTGTAAGTTCTAAGAATAAGACGTATAGCTTCTGCAAAAGGTTTACCATCTTGTAAGTGAGCTTTTAAACCTTCTTTGATGACTCTATTAAAGCGTTCTACACCACCATTACACATCGGATTATATCTAGTTGTGATCTCAGATAAGGTTCAAACTCGTACGATATAAACTGTGGTCCATTATCAGTAATAATTACTTCTGGTATTCCCCATCTTGAAAATAAATTCTCCAAAGAGTCAATGATCACCTTTGAAGTTATTTTAGAACATTTGATTATTTCAGGCCATTTCGAATGTAAATCATGTATCACAAATAAAAATCTAGAGTCTTGAGGAGCGACTTGAACTTCTCCAAATATATCAATCTGAATTTCTTTCCAAGGAGATGTAGGCCATGGTATAGGTTGAATAGGAGGTTGAACGGGTCTAAGTGACTTTTCACTTAAAGCACAAGATTGACAGTTCTTTACAAAATCTTCAATTTGATGATCCATGCCTGTCCACCATACGGTTTCACGACAACGTTGTTTCATCTTAACTATTCCTGGATGTCCTTCGTGAGCCATAGTTAAAACTCTTTCTTGTAGACTATCAGGAATCACAGCATAACAACCTCGAGAGACACAAAAATTATCCCAAATTGACAGTTCATCCCGTAGACGATAAAACAATTGTAACTCATTTGCAACAATTTTAGGCCACCCATTTATAAGATAATTTCGAACTTGCAAAAGATTATGGTCAGTTTCTGAAGCACGTTTAAGTTCTTCTCGAGTAACTAATGAAAAATCAATTTCTAAGACGGTAGCGGAGTCTATTTCCTGAATCTGCTGACTATTCGGATTATCGATAACTAATCTACTTAACATATCAGCTACTAAGTTTTTCGAACCCGTCACATATTCGATTTTGAAGTCATATTGATGTAAGCGATC
>NW_008708664.1:141927-143383 GCF_000327385.1 Lottia gigantea | reverse complement strand
TGTGAAAGATCCAAACCAATGCCCTTACCCGACTCTTCACTGAGATTAAGGGCATCCTTCCCGAAAATATCGAAAATATCGAAAAGGCTCTTGTCTGTGACATTAACATTAGATTCTTTGGTAGAAGGCACAACTTCCTTTTCTAAAACAGGCATACAGTTATTCTCATCAGACTGAGCATAGTCTGAAGAAAAGCAATTAATTTCGCTCTGCCCTGGCTGTAATGACAACACATCATCCTCCTCACTGGAAGAAATAATAGATTTATAATTTTTGAATTTTGCCCTTTTTGCTGAAGCCTCATCTTGATAAGCATTGTTATAGTTGTCCAATCTTTGAGATTGGTCAACAATAGTTTGTTCAAATCTTTGTGATTTATCACGAATAGGCCTAGTCTGATCAAATCTTTGTGATTTGTCAATTTTCCGATGCTTCTCAAAAGCCGCCTCAAAAGTGGGGGCAATAAAAGATCGTTGGTCAAAAACCTCAAGAAATTTATCCAATTTGGATTCTAAATTAGAGATACGATCACGCGTTCTCACCTTATTATTTGTTGTCTTAGAAGCTTTGTGCTTCGGACAGTTCTGAGTTGCGTCCGATTTATTCTCACTTCCGATTTCGGCCACAACATTTTCATCACGGACAAAATCCGAATTTGCTTCTGATTTGTCATTTCTTATCATCAAAGAACTTCGAAGAGAGTCGTCAGAAGACATCTCTTTCCAAAATAAACTCTGAGTAAATAAAGCTAAACTAAAACACGTGCGAACACACGCGCCGAGCAATGAAAACTATAAGGTAGTGTTTACCATGCCAACGCGCATGCGTAGTACACGTTTTCTCTATTTCCGGTTAACACTGAGTTGAACCGGAAGTAGGGCGAGTTTAAAGCTATCATGAAGTAATGAAATTCATATGTAATATATGTCAGGTAATGTATTATGAAATAAAATTGTGGCACCACTCAAAGCATCCAAAGTTTGATCTATCCTGGGCAGTGGATATGCATCTTTCTTGGTTATGGCATTCAGCTTACGATAATCAACGCAAAACCGACTAGATCCATCTTTCTTTGGTACCAGAATTATCGGACTAGACCAAGGGCTATGCGATGGGCTTATCAACCCTCCCTTCAACATGCTATCGATATGTTCCTTTACTAATGGCTTCTTGGACAAAGGTAATCGTCTACACCCCTGTCTTATTGGAACACCATCGCCTGTGTAGATAGGATGATAAATTTCAGATGTTCTCCCTATATCATTCGGCCCCTTTTCAATAATATCAGAGTAAGAGTTCAGCAAATTTGACAGGTCTGACCGATGTTTCGGGTTCAATAAAGCAACATCAACATCCAACCCCAAGAATTTTCTTCCTTCCCTCTACTTACAACACTCAGGGTCGAGCTACCGGTCACCTTTGTCACCATGTCCACTACATCCTGGACAAACCAACT
>NW_008708664.1:139363-141612 GCF_000327385.1 Lottia gigantea | reverse complement strand
TCACCAGGGGCACACAGTATATGTTACATATGATAATGTGCCAGAAATATTCCAGTTTATCTAGTTTCATAAACTTTTCATCAAGTNTTAATCATGGTACCTTAAAAAATGAGAATAAATATTATTAAGTACAATGGTAGATTAAACGTTCATGGTAGTCAGTCTACATTATGCAATAACCGGAATTATATTTCCTATAAGTACAATATTTGTAAATACTATTATTTTTGAAAAGCTTTCAAGTTTTATTAGCGACGAATATTATATACACATTAAAACTGTTGACGGACAAGACATGAGATCCGTATGAGCCATACGAGATTTTATTGAAATGAGAGATAGTAATTACTGTGGTTATGAATGAAATGATCAAATTGTACCTTATATGGCAGCATTATGTTTCATTAATTAATATACAAAATATAATATTATGATCATGAACAATCCTTTTTCTAGAGAGGCAAATGTTCACATCATCTTTTCCTTATTGAATGGATCCATGGAGTATACTTTCAAATTTTGACATGACATATAACAGTATAAGATTTGAAACGGGTTTGATATAGCTTACCGGACTATGTTTTGTTTACCGCTGGTATATAAACAGTGTCCCCAGGTGTTGATAATAAGGAAATATAATATTGATTTTTGGACCGCCAGTTCTCGCCTATTACATTACAATGGTAATTTGCATCACCTTTCACTAATAAGAAGTAATGTTTTTCTTCAAAGATAATCATTTGAGAGAAAAACGTCCACGGAAGCTGTTATATCGGAGTGAACATACTGGAATAAGGATTTTAATAGGTAAGTTGTCATCTCTGCTCTTTCTAAAATATTTTTTCTGTTACTGTTAACTATAGCAACAATGTATAATATGTCATTCTGTTTTAAATGCTAAAATCGTTAAGTTGAATTTATGTTTGTTCATTACTTAGATGAATGATAGAAGCCAATTCACATATTCGTTCTGTTAAAGAAAATTTTTACAAAGTGAAAAGCGAAAGCTCGACGTTTCTTGGCTCTGGTGAAGTCACTGTCGCAACTTTACTTTTTGATTTCCTTACAAAATATTACAAATCGAAGCGAAGCAAAGAGTGTATGTCCTATTGTTACTTTCTCGATTTCAAGGAAATCATAAAGCGTTTTATAAATTTTTTGCAAGGCCAAGATGCGAAATAGTGACTGAAATATAGCAGCGGACACTGTAGCCAGTCACGTTTCCATTCTTTTCTTTGTATAGTTTGTTAGTGAATACAGTACGGGCAATGGGCATGGTTCCTTCCCATTCAGAATCAATTACATTTTTCTCAGCATCATAAAATCATACAAATTGAAAACTGATATAGCGCGATCTAATTTGTAGTTATACTATTTGTTTTAATAATTTCTACATAGTTTTTTGCCTATAGTTTATGAAATTACCAACATACAATCCGTCAAATTTACAATCGCATGCCACGAAATGGAGTTTTACATACATCCTCCAATTATCGGACTAACAAGCACAGGGAGCGTCATGCCAAGTTCGTTAGAATTTTTTAAGTAGGACAGTATGTTCTGTTTATATCCTTGCCGAACCACAGGATTTAACATTTCCAGTAGATAGAAGTAGTTTCATAAGCACAGAAAGGTATGCTATTGTTGTAAGTTGTAATTTGAATTTTTAGCTTAGAATATGACATCCATAATTGTTAAATTGTCAAAAATGATAAGAAAATAACCACAAGTTTTCCCTCTAATTTGCACAATGAACCTGTAATAACAGTTCTTAATTTTCTTGGAGTCGATAAATCGAATACGCTGTCAACCTATCATAGCTGGTAGCTGTTCAAATTTCAAAAACCGCAAAAGAGTTTGTTTTGACAATATTATATTGTGAGTTGATATGATATCAAATGCTGGTTTGTATGCGTTGCGACAAATCGATCCGGAAACTTCGCCGGTGAGCTTTTCCCTAATTTTCGTGCTGAAAACTAAATTAACTGAAATGGGTGTTTCTTTCTTTCTGTTCTTTCCAGGCGATACAATATATTTTTAAATAGACATATCAATAATGATTTTTTAACATAAACAACGCATTCGGGAATTTAAAAGAGCCCCACCTTTAATTAGTTTCAGCATTAGTAAGTTAATTAACCTTTTAAAAGGACACTGAAGGACTAAATGACCAGCTGAGATGACCATTCTCGGTCCATTCGTTGTAAGCGTAGGTATGGTACCAAGTACTAATCGATGATATCCGATAA
>NW_008708664.1:138221-139313 GCF_000327385.1 Lottia gigantea | reverse complement strand
CTTCATTAGCAGCTGCAGAAATGTGGGACGTAAACTCTCCATTCATTTCATTTCCGAAATTCCGCAAATCACAAGTAAGGATTTATCTAAACATAAACCAGGCATCTAGAAACAAGCGTAGTAGGGCCTTCTCACATTTTCCAACACCAAAGAAAAGTTGATAAAGGCTTGGAATGTTGTTTGCTTGTTTGCTTGTTTTTTTTTTGTTTTTTTATTTTGTTGATTTAAAAAAAGAAAAAGGAAAAAGAATGAATTGAAAATATAATAAAAAAAAAACCAAATAAATAGGCCTACTTCTTTCTTAAAACAGGCGCCTCATTCCCCACAAAATGAGACGGTATTTGAGGGATGTGTGCAATCTTATATGCCAGTCAGGCTTGACTTTGTTGTTGTTTGTTGCTCATGATATCAAACATATTTTTAAACAAATCAAGACTCCACACTTTGACAGAGACTCTGGTAAATTTTATGCTTCTTAAGTTTAACCATGGACAGCCCCTTAATCTAGTTTCATGCAAAAAAAGATCCAAATTCGTGGTAGTTTCATTAGTTTTCTCTTTATTTAGCAAAACGGAGTAAATGGGTTGATTTGTCAGTTATTTGTAGTCTGAATTCGGCTTAGTACGGACTGAGTTGTCTTTTCCTGTTACTAGCTCTCAGATTTAAGAAATCAATAAAGGTATTCAGACGTCATTTCGCCCGCTTTACCACTTCGCCCCAGGGTCTCTTGAAAAAAATAATAAAACTTGCCAATCTTGCAATCATTTACGATTGCAAACATTTGGAGTTGTTCAAACTACCTCCGCCTTTGGTAGAAACTGTCTAAATATCGTCTTAGAGTCGTGTCAAGACAAATTTATTTACCAGGGACGAAATGACACGTAGGCGGTTTGGCCTGTAATAAAATTACATCTTATGACAATCGAGAATTGATCGTCTATTTAGCTTTGATAGTGTGACAATCAAGACTAGTATCTACTTTCGTTTTTCAACAAACATGGCGGACACGGTCTTGAAATTCATTGTTTACATTCATTAAATTGTGAAAATAAGCCAATTAAAGTCTATTCTGCATAATTCTTTGTGCTGATT
>NW_008708664.1:136631-138171 GCF_000327385.1 Lottia gigantea | reverse complement strand
CTGTGTAGCAATCATACACTTATCTTTGTTCAAAGTTAAATTATAGTCTTGTAAACGTCTAAGAACAGTTTCCAAACGTTGATTATGTTCACGCATGTTTCGACCATGAATAACTATATCGTCTAACATATTGAGTGTTCCTGGGCATCGGTCAAGAACCATGCTTAGAATTTTCCGAAAGGCACTTGGAGCGCTTGATAATCCATACGGACATCGCTTATACTGGAATAAACCATCGTGAGTTATAAACGTTGCTAAATGTTTAGCTGATTCCGCCAAAGGAATTTGTAGATAAGATCTACGAAGATCTAATTTAGTAAACACAGTAGATCCATAGAATTCTGCTGACAATTCTTCCATTGTCGGTAGAGGATACTTATCAGGAACAATAGCTGTATTAACATCTTTAAGATCGATGCAAAGTCTGATTTCTCCCGATTTACGTCTTGCCACAACTAAATTCGAAACCCATGTCGAAGAATCTACACGTTCGATTATATCTGTGTCCTCTAAACGTTTAAGTTCAGTAGAGACTTCTTGACGGACAGAAAATGGTAGACGTCTAAGCCTTTGAGAGACAGGTGAAACATGTTCTAACACCTGTGGGTTGTGTGAGAACTTTCTAATCCTTCCCAAACCTGAAAATACTGTTGGGTACTTTTGTAATATATTTGATGCTACAGTTTGAATTTTTTCACCATAATGAGACAGTTCTAAACCCAGATCTAGTAACATAAAACTCAAACTGATCTTAAGTTTGATATTTATACTGGACAGGAATTCTAATAGTCCCTAATACATCAATAGATTTACCATCAAAAGTAACTAAATTCTTAAGAGGCCTATGCAACTTAAAACGTTTAAAATACAAATTATATAAACTTTCAATAAGTATGGATACCTTTGCACCCAAATCAATTAATAAAGAACATGGAATGTCATTAATACGAACAACAAGTCTTTTAAAGTCTTCGTCAGGACCATTTTGGCACTGACGAATATGTTCATTTTGTCGAATCGTACAAATTTCAAAGTTATTATCAACCAATTTATCTTCATTATCGTTGCTTTTGTTGTAGAAACCTTGATCCACAACATATCTTATTGCATTTTGGTCTTGAAAACGTCTCTGTTGTCCCGAATTATGTGATTGTTTTGTTGAACGACAAACTCGAGCGAAATGATTAAATTTTCCACAAGAATTACAAGTTTCTCCCCTTGCAGGACAGTTATTACTATTAGCTCTGTGCAATGATGATCCACAATTAGTACAATGCTGATTTCCAGCATTGGAATGATTTCTATCATAGTTTTGAAAATATTGACCACCACTTGATTTTTGTCTTGGCACATAATTGTTTCCGTAGTTGTGACTTTGAGTTCTTTGCCTCGATGGCGCACCGTAGTTTTTCTTACGTACACCTTGGACTTTGTTTTCTTCTGACGTTGTTGACGAATTTTCGGCTTTTTGACCATTTTTCGTCATAGCTTTGCACTGGAAATGTGCATCTTCACCAACTGGGCTATTCAGTTGCTCTAG
>NW_008708664.1:128978-130240 GCF_000327385.1 Lottia gigantea | reverse complement strand
AATCTTCTCAATTAATGATCTGGACAAATAACGTAAAAACCAAGACCTGAAAGAAATTACAAATTATTTTATTGTTTCAATTTCGATTGCAATTTATCTGGAATATCCTGTCCAAATATTATACAAATATATTCATTTATAAGCAAGTGGGAGCTATTTTACTTTTATACTAATTTCTTCACAACTTTAGGATACAATAAAATGACACGTAAAATTCTAAATCAACTATAACTTTCTTATTTTTCTATAAAAACTAGATCTGTAAAAAGTTTCAAGGTTGTCATTTTTACAAAAATCTGGAATACAGAACAAATTCAGAATAAACAAATTTGTTACCTGACTAATGCTGTACTTTAACATTTTGTGTTTTACTGAAATCTTCTCAATTAATGATCTGGTCAAATAACGTAAAAACCAAGATCTGAAAGAAATCACAAATTATTTTATTCTTTCAATTTGGATTGCAATGTATCTGGAATATCCTGTTTAAATATTATACAAATATATTTATTTATAAGCCAGTGAGACCTATTTTACTTTTATACTACTTTCATCAGAACTTCAGGATACAATAAAATGACACGTAAAATTCTAAATCAACTATAACTTTCTTATTTTTCTATAGAAACTGGTTCTGTACAAAGTTTAAAGATTGTCATTCTGACAAGAACCTGGAAAGCAAAAAAAATGCAGAACAATCAAATTTTTTACCTGACTAAAGTTGTATTTGTTGACACTTTGTTTCTAACTGTTTTTACTGATATCTTCAAAATAATCACTTTGTCGAGAAACACAAAAACTTAGATTACAGTCTCTTCATCCTTCCCAAACCCTGAAAGAAATTACAATTTCAAACATTAAAATCTTAATATAGATCAAAACATAGTTCACATATAGGCATAATAAATGTAAATAAATGTAACAAATCAAACACTGCAGAAATATTTTTTTTCTACTTTTGCATGGAAGCTTAAAATTATTTTAATTGTTTCAATTGGTACTGCAATGTATCTGGAATATCCTGTCCAAAACTTAAACAAATATATTCATTTATAAGCGACTGACAATGTTTTTACTTTTACAAAAGAAATTGACTTGAGTGGTGAATTTGGCTCTTTTGACTAGGCCTACAACATGCACCGCCTCAAGATTTTGAATTCATAGTTCAGGCTAAAAAAAAGACAAGACAAGGATCAAAATCTGTTTGCAGACTTCAGAGAAACTTAAAAGAATGTGATCCAATCCCCTGATTGCCAAATCAG
>NW_008708664.1:121338-122471 GCF_000327385.1 Lottia gigantea | reverse complement strand
TTGTTGTTTGTTGCTCATGATATCAAACATATTTTTAAACAAATCAAGACTCCACACTTTGACAGAGACTCTGGTAAATTTTATGCTTCTTAAGTTTAACCATGGACAGCCCCTTAATCTAGTTTCATGCAAAAAAGATCCAAATTCGTGGTAGTTTCATTAGTTTTCTCTTTATTTAGCAAAACAGGGTAAAAATGGGTTGATTTGTCAGTTATTTATAGTCTGAATTCGTCTTAGTACGGACTGAGTTGTGTTTTCCTGTTACTAGCTCTCAGATTTAAGAAATCAATAAAGGTATTCAGACGTCATTTCGCCCCCTTTACCACTTCGCCCAAGGGTCTCTTGAAAAAAAATAATAAAACTTGCTAATCTTGCAATCATTTACGATTGCAAACATTTGGAGTTGTTCAAACTACCTCCGCCTTTGGTAAAAACTGTCTAAATATCGTCTTAGAGTCGTGTCAAGACAAATTTATTTACCAGGGACGAAATCACACGGAGGCGGATTGGCCTGTAATAAAATTACATTGTATGACAATCGAGACTTAGGCGTCTATTTAGCTTTGATAGTGTGACAATCAAGACCGGTATCTACTTTCGTTTTTCAACAAACATGGCGGACACAGTCTTGAAATTCATTGTTTACATTCATTAAATTGTGAAAATAAGCCAATTAAAGTCTATTCTGCATAATTCTTTGTGCTGATTTTTGAGGGGATACTTCGAGGCGTGTCTCTATGGCTTCAGTACGAGATGCCAGTGCCTTGGGAGGTTTCAATGAGACTAAATGTGAGGAAGTTCTCACCACTCTATACCGCAATCCAACCCGGTGCAGAGATGTGATGTCAAAACTAACTGCACTCAACCCTTCTTCTCCCACTCTGGTGTCTCTCCGTGCACTGAACTATTTACCAAGCTACAAAACTGCAGCCAGAGAGACAACATCCCTTAAGAAAAGACAAAGGAAAAAGAGGTCAAATGCTGATCTCAAGCCATAGTCTGAAGATCTTAGTTAGACGGAAGGAAGGAAGGAATAGAACAGTGTCAGATATCTGTAGAAAGACCCATCTGGCCATGCTCTGTACATCTGACACTCACACTCACAAAAGGTTTGGTTGTAGCTTACAAAAGAA
>NW_008708664.1:115842-118201 GCF_000327385.1 Lottia gigantea | reverse complement strand
ACCAGGCATCTAGAAACCAGCGTAGTAGGGCCTTCTCACATTTTCCAACACCAAAGAAAAGTTGATAAAGGCTTGGAATGTTGTTTGCTTGTTTTTTTTTTGTTTTTTTATTTTGTTGATTTAAAAAAAGAAAAAAGGAAAAAGAATGAATTGAAAATATAATACAAAAAAAAACCAAATAAATAGGCCTACTTCTTTCTTAAAACAGGCGCCTCATTCCCCACAAAATGAGACGGTATTTGAGGGATGTGTGCAATCTTATATGCCAGTCAGGCTTGACTTTGTTGTTGTTTGTTGCTCATGATATCAAACATATTTTTAAACAAATCAAGACTCCACACTTTGACAGAGACTCTGGTAAATTTTATGCTTCTTAAGTTTAACCATGGACAGCCCCTTAATCTAGTTTCATGCAAAAAAGATCCAAATTCGTGGTAGTTTCATTAGTTTTCTCTTTATTTAACAAAACAGAGTAAAATGGGTTGATTTGTCAGTTATTTGTAGTCTGAATTCGGCTTGGTACGGATTGAATTGTCTTTTCCTGTTTTTAGCTCTCAGATTTAAGAAATCAATAAAGGTATTCAGACGTCATTTCGCCTGCTTTTCCACTTCGCCCCAGGGTCTCTTGAAAAAAAATAATAAAACTTGCCAATCTTGCAATCATTTACGATTGCAAACATTTGGAGTTGTTCAAACTACCTCCGCCTTTGGTAAAAACTGTCTAAATATCGTCTTAGAGTCGTGTCAAGACAAATTTATTTACCTGGGACGAAATGACACGGAGGCGGTTTGGCCTGTAATAAAATTATATTGTATGACAATCGAGACTTGAGTGTCTATTTAGCTTTGATAGTGTGACAATCAAGACTAGTATCTACTTTCGTTTTTCAACAAACATGGCGGACACGGTCTTGAAATTCATTGTTTACATTCATTAAATTGTGAAAATAAGCCAATTAAAGTCTATTTTGCATAATTCTTTGTGCTGATTTTTGAGGGGATACTTCGAGGCGTGTCTCTATGGCTTCAGTACGAGATGCCAGTGCCTTGGGAGGTTTCAATGAGACTAAATGTGAGGAAGTTCTCACCACTCTATACCGCAATCCAACCCGGTGCAGAGATGTGATGTCAAAACTAACTGCACTCAACCCTTCTTCTCCCACTCTGGTGTCTCTCCGTGCACTGAAATATTTACCAAGCTACAAAACTGCAGCCAGAGAGACAACATCCCTTAAGAAAAGACAAAGGAAAAAGAGGTCAAATGCTGATCTCAAGCCATAGTCTGAAGATCTTAGTTAGACGGAAGGAAGGAAGGAAGAAATAGAACAGTGGCAGATATCTGTAGAAAGGCCCATCTGGCCATGCTCTGAACATCTCACACTCACACTCACAAAAGAGGTTACTATAAAGAGATCCAAACTGAAAGGAAAATACACTAAAGACTAAACAAACCAGCCTGCATTAAGGAAACCATCTTTATTTTTTTGAGCAATTTAAGTTTACTATAGATAAAAAATTAAATTCGTTTCTATTTTTTTTTTTCCCCCAGTCCAATTCTACAATTGAACAGCTGGTAGACCTGTTTTCCAAACAACCTTACACTCGCTGAAGTTCTGATGAAAGTAGTATAAAAGTAAAATAGCTCCCACTTGCTTATAAATAAATATATTTGTATAATATTTGAACAGGATATTCCAGATACATTGCAATCCAAATTGAAACAATAAAATAATTTTAAGGTTGAAAGCAAATGTAGAAAAAAATTTATTTCTGTAGTGTTTTATTTGGATTTTTTGGAGAAAAAATTATGACCCATTTGAAGAAAATCAAGACGTGATAATTTTAGCTAAAAATTTATTCATAAAAAAACAAAAATATCATCTTAAAAAATTATTTGGATTACAGAAAAATGTTTATTAAAAACAACATGGCGAACAGAGTCTTGAAATTTATTGATTACAAATAACATAAAAACCTCACAGATATTACAGGCTATTCATTATTCCCAAACCCTGAAAGAAAATACAATTTCAAATATTGAAATCTTAATTTAGATCAAAACATAGTCCACATATAGGCATAACAAATATCAATAGAAATAGCTTAGGTACATTCATACCAAATCAAACACTATGGAAATAATTTTTTTTCTACTTTTGCATGGAAGCTTAAAAATATTTTATTGTTTCAATTTGTATTGCAATGTATCTGGAATATCCTGTTCAAAAATTATAGAAACATATTCATTTATAAGCCTGTGAGAGCTGTTTTTCTTTTATACTACTTTCATCAGAACTTCAGGATACAATATAATGACACGTAAAATTCTAAATCAACTATAACTTTCTTATTTTTCCAT